>NC_053155.1:322738467-322768648 GCF_016835505.1 Polypterus senegalus | reverse complement strand
TAAAAATTTTAAGTATTGTATGTATGAATGCATATTACCGATTGTGTATATATATAGTATACAGTAGCTGAAGCCGATTGTTAAATATACCGTATTCTCTTAACATCATTCTAATGTTATAAATTGCAAGAAATACTCCAACATGTATAAATACCATTTCCTATTCTGTTTGTTAATGATAAGTTATTTTTGAGTTGAAGGTAAGGAGACAAGTTTTGAGATCTGGTGATTATTCACTAATCATAGTTCTGTAGAGTGAGCGTTTCAGGTTGCAAGGCAAGTAAAGTTCACTTTGCCCTGTGCTTATGACAATAATGACAATAGAAAACCTCCATGCAGTGTGTGGTGTGTGTTGTGTGTATACATAAAATAAATAAATAAAATACAATGAAAGATCAAAAAGGGATAGTGTTCGTACCCAAAGGTTATTTTTTTCTCTTAGTAAATAAATTTTACTTAGAGCTGTTGTTCATTGTTTGTGCACTTTCCTGAAATTACCATGGATGCCATTGGGCAATGCCTTTTAAACCCTACGATCAAAATAAAACTTTTGTTGCTTCTTTATAGATTCTTTGGTTTACTGAATTTCTAGATAGAATTCTGAGACTTTAATTTTGCTCATGTCTGAGGTAAACACACAATCCCCTGTCTTGGTGATTTGGCTTGCTAATCTCCTGTTTAGGATTGTATCTCCTGGACCTTTCTTTCCTTGCCTTTGTGGCCTGCTAATTACAGAACATTACCCCATTTTATGATAGAGTAATAAAATGTAGATTTTCTTTTTCTTTGAAGCTCAGGTTTAGTTGTAACTATGTGCCCTGGGCTAGTAGTGTTTCAACTTCTGCATGGGTCAGTTTATATAGCTATTGGATTCAAGAGTGGAAGCAAGGCCTGAGTGATTCTGATTGATCTACTTGGCCAAAGAAAAAAAGGGGAGAACATATATACAGTTTTATACATACTCTTTTGTTAGGTTAATTGGAAAATACAAATTGTTCCTGTGTGAATCAGTCCTGTGATAGGCTGGCACCAGTGTACAGCTGATTCCTGCCTTGTGCTGGATGCTACCAGGTAGGTTCTGGCTCCCTGTGACTCTGAATTGGGTCAACAGGTTAAGTATCTTACCGTATATTATGTCAAGTTAAGTTTACTAAATTTCACTCAGTGTTTTAAAGATAGGAACATGCATGTAGTTGTTTATAATTTAGATTTTTTTTTTGGAATTTTCTGCTGTGTTTCTTTTCATGATATCCTATATGTGAAGTTTGTGGGAAGGCTCAATTTTCATGATTTTAAAAAGTTTATTTACCCTTAACTATAAATTTTACTTTAGAGATTTTTTTGTTGCAGTGCTAACTCGTCACCATCAAAAAAGTACTCCCCGCATCATAAACCTTTCCTAGGTAGGTGCATTCAAATGGTGCAGCATCTTGTACCCAAGGTTAGGGAACAGACTGTTAAATGGCTGAACTTGTGTTTTGGGTTTTAAGTTGGGTAATGTAGTTGAGTTCAATACTTTTGAAGACCCCTGTTCCCCTTTTAATGTGCATTCTAAAGCCCCCTTTTATATTACAGATTTTTCCAGCAATTTTCAGACATAGCCTTTGCTTAAGACATCTTGGGTTTGGACAGTCAAAGCGGGGGTGAAACGAATGTCTCAGTCATAGTTTGTAATCAGCCAAAAAAAATAGGCAGCGGCTGCTGTGTGTGGGGAGTTAAAAACCAGTGAATGCTCAGCCACAGGTCCCTATTGAAATCAACAAGAAAAAGAAGAACAGGGAAATATTAATTAAAAAGAGTGAAAAATGACTGTTATGGGCCGCAAACAAAGGAGAGACTTGTAGAAGATTGGATCCAGCACAAATGTCTAATCGAAGCCTCATCTTTGTCATACCACCAAAAAATTCCTTTATGTTGTTTGGCTGTCAAAAGCGTGTTGTTTGGACACTTTGGAATTGAAACTGTGTTTTTGAAGTTGTAAGTGAGTCATGTATTAATACCCGGATTCCTAGATTAGATTAGATTAGATTAGATTAGATTAGATTAGATGAGATACTTTATTAATCCGAGGGGGAAAATTTATACAATCATGTAATCTGATACTCCCAATGCATAAAGAGCCGGCAACTGCAGTCATTAAGTGTGATATGCTCTCCAACTAAAAGTTGCGAGTGTGAAGCTGGCATTATTGAGATTTTGAGTGTGCAACAACATACAAGAAAAATGAAGATAAAACACTGCATGAGTGTATGAACAGGCCCTCGAGAGAACTAGAATTTATTTGTCTAATTTATATAGTTGTGAGTCCTAGAATCTTTCCATCTGCTGAAACACACATGTTTCCATATAAATCACTCTAAGAATAAATAGAATGTAATGTATTTAAATTTGTAAATTTCTAGGCTCTACGCCTGGGAAAAACATTTATAGCATTTTCATTCAATAGGAAAGCAGTATTTATGGATAATAAGGAAACCAAAGGCAATACTACTGAGCTTTTTGAAGCAGGATATTTTAAGAGTCATAAATAATCAATGAAGGCAATAACACTGCATTGTTTTCTATAGAATATTAACTTGCTAGTAGACAGAGTGAAAGATTGGTAACCAAACCAAAGAATGTCTGGCAAATATAACAGAACAGATAGAATTTAGGCATGTACTATATATGGTGGCTGTACCAACAACTTATCATGCAGCATTAATTACATTTTTCTTTGGTGTTAATTTTTCATATTATATAAAACATGGTCTAATGCTCAACATTGAGATTATTCTGAAGAGGTTTTATTGACTGCGGTGGGTTGGCACCCTGCCCAGGATTGGTTCCTGCCCTGTGTTGGCTGGGATTGGCCCTAAGACCCCATGACACTCTGTATTCGGATTCAGCGGGTTAGAAAATGGATGGATGGATGGGTTTTATTGAAGTATCTTCCAAAATACCCGTGCTTCGCGAGAGTAGTGTGTTAAGGAAGTTATGAAAAGAAAGGAAACATTTTAAAAATAACGTAACATGATTGTCAATGTAATTGTTTTGTGTTATGAGTGTTGCTGTCATCAAGGATTTGATTTTCATTATTTCTTTCAATCAGGTTCGTATTTGAGGATGTGTTGTGTTCAAGTTACATTCCGTGTCTGTCTAGTCTATCCCTGACATCTCATCTTCGTATCAACCGCTGTAAAGATAACAGGTTTCATTCATCGAGTGTTCACTACCCAATCGCTACTCGTGAATCTAAGATGTTTAACAGGCATTCCGTATTAAGTTGTGGATTTGCCTGCTGAATATTTAGCGGCAGCGTGTCTATGAACGCAATTTAAACTTAAGCTTTACACCCTGCTTTCCTATTGATATGTCTACAAAGGCTTGTTCAGCTCAGATAGTTCCTTTCTTACTGCATCAATAAACAGCTCGCTCTTCCTCTTTATCTGAGACATCACACACTGCATGCACAGGTTTACCTTTCCCAGTCCTGCAAACTTTAGTGAAGTGGTGCAATTTACCACATTTTTACACTGTCTTCCTTTAGCTGGACATTGACTTTTCCACCATGTGCTTTGTTTCCTCAGTAGGGTATCGCCACTCCTTTCATATTCTTTTGCTACCGTCCAATTGTTATCGTTTTTGTTCATCCCCTTTTTTGGTGCTCTTTGTTGTTGTCTGTGTACAGTACTGCGTCACAGTCAGTTCACAGGAGCTGCTCAGAGTACATGCATCGAGTTTCTCAGCTGTGCTTGTGCTATCTCTGCGATCTGGTTCCACGGCTTTATTTAATGTTAGCTCAGCCCCGGGCACTTAAAAGTTTCTCCGACTTTTGCTGAGTTTGTGCCAAACACTATTCTATCCCTGACCATCTCATCTTTTTGCAAAGCACAGTCTTTCACCGTAATTTTAACTTAGTTACAAAGTGATCAAAACTCTTGTTTATACCCTCGCCTCTCATTAAACTTTTATCTCGTGGAATATCAATTCGTCTTAGGATGACAAATGCCACTGGCAGTGGTCTATGAACTTAATTTAAACTTAAGCTTTACACCTTGCTTTCCTATTCGTTTGCATAAGCAAATTCCTTCATAGACCATCTCATCTTGTTGCATAAGCACAGTCCTTCACCAGCAATATTTAGCGGGAGCGTTCTATTGGATTGCTGCTGACGGGGCCTTATATGGACAGGCACTCAATTCGGGAGGCGTGATGATGGGGCGAACTCCACCTACACGGTGACCGAGCGCAGGCTATGGCCGTATATGTAAAGTAAGTAGGTTCAGTTATGACCGTTCGCATAGAATGTCGAAATGAAACCTGCTTAACTTTGTAAAAAGCTGTAAGGAATGGCCTTGCCAAATTTCAGCCTTCTACCTACACGGGAAGTTGGAGTATTAGTGAGTGAGTGGGGTGGTCCAGTCAATCAGTGAGGGCTTGGCCTTTTATTAGTATAAATTTGGTTAAAGTTTATATTTACTGAATTGAAATTTACAGTTTGCATTCCTATTTTTTGTTCTGTTCCTTTCAGCTAGCTGTCTTTCCAAGAGCAGGCAGGTGCACTGTTGAACACAGATATGTTATTCCAGTCTTTTTAACCATATTGGTCTGCCTGCCCTTCACCAGCCACCATTGCCCATCTGTGTTACAAGGTGCTAAAATCCATCCCATTGTCAAAGGATCATGTAATTGTCCATTGCTGAGAGTTGCACTCCTTCAGAAACACACCAGCGCAAATTAGCATCTCCACTCAACCTGAAAGACCATCTTTCATTATGGAGGGAAAGTCAGGATGACAGGAGACATGTTGTGAAATTGCAGGGTTAACATAAAAACTCTACCTTCAGTTGAATTGGGAGCCCCAGCAGGTGAGAGGTAAAAGCCAAGCTCTTCACCGAATCCCAGTTAAAACATTTTACTGCCTTTTTTGTTTTTGATGTAAAGATTCAGCCTTGAGAATTTTTTTATGCATGAGTGATTCCACACAAGCTGGTAGCTATTCTAATTGTGAAAGGCACAATGTTCACATATTGACTGCTGATTACTTTTGACAATCTCCTTCTATACAACCATTTTTCTTGGAAATATTAGACTGAAATCAAAAGAATGAAACACCTTACAACAGAATACATTTAAGAATGTGTTTTCATGAACATTAATAAAAAGCAATATTTAAAGATTAAATGTTAATGTTAATGTAATATGTAAATGGATTTTACAGTACTGTACAGAAAAATAAACACTAGAATGTCTCATGTGCTGCTTCCCACTGTGGTTTACACTGTCTCATTTTGGTATTGATAAAGCTCTACAAGAAGTCAGGAGAACTTGATATACATCCTGATAATCATGGTTATCACTCCTCTGCCAACTAAACGGCTTAATTGCAACACGCTTGTGGGTAGTAAAGGTTGGTAATAGATCATTTGTAATTGCCTTTTTTTACCTTTCCACCTTCTGACCCATGTAATGCTGAGCAGCTCATGTAGTTTACTCTAAATGCTTATAAGGAGTATGTTAATCAAATGTGAAGTGGGATTAACTCATTCCTTGCCACTATTCATTATACAGTATATTGTGAATAGGTAAGGAAGTGCATTTAATTTATTTTGATATGTGTTGTTAACATCAGTATCTTCAAAAAAATGTATGCAACTATTGTCTGAGTGATTGCCTTCTCTAAATCTATTCTAACAGAAACAGAGATAGTAGTAAATGTATGTGTAGGTGCTACTGAATTAAGCTTTGGAATTTCATGTTTTTTTTCATTGTTCATTGAGAAAAAGAAATTATTTTGGACAAAGTTTATTTCAGTTACCAAATTAATTATTAATAAATTACACAAGTGGTTTCACATGAATAGATTAGAACAGTAAAACAATCTAGATAAAAAACAGGTCATTCAGCCCAACAAATAATCTTCTAAAATAACATCAAGTTCAGTTTTGAAAGTCCTAAGGGTTTTACTGTCAATCCCCTTTTGGGAACTTTTTGGGTGTTTTAGTTCTCTGTGAAAAAAAAATCCTAATATTTGGCAAAATGTCCCCTTTAACAAGTTTCCAACTTTTTCAAATGACCCTTTTTAAAATTATTCATCTCGCCCCTGACTAATTCCTTTCAAAATTTTTAAACACTTCAATCATTCTCTTTAATCTTCTTTTTAGCAAACTGTAAAGGCTCAGCTCTTTCATTTTTCCCTCTAACTCATCTCCTGTAGCCCTGAAACGTTTATCACTTTTCTGGACTTGTTCTAGTTATGCCCTTTTTGAAACCTGGAGCCCAAAAAACTGTACACAGTACTTCAGATGAGGTCCCAGTGTATCTATACTAATAAAACAAAGCCCTACCACTCACTGACTCACCCCTACGATCTCACAACTCCAATTTCCCCGTGTGGGTGGAAGGCTGAAATTTAGTTCATTTTTTACAGCTTCCTTACAAAAGTTGGGCGGTTTCATTAAATTCTAGGGGAAATGGCATAATGGGAAGCTGTTTTTCCATTTACGTAAGGGAATGAGCTTGAACCCCGGGGGGAGTTTTGGACATCATAAACCCCCCTAATCCGGACATGAAAATCAGGAAGCCTCAAAAAAGCTGAAAAAAACATCATTATATATAATTGAGAAGGCAAGGGAAACAATAAAAAGCGGCGAGGACATATACAACCATATTGATGAGTTCTGCCCCCGGAAACAAACACATGTAAACCACACTTTAAATTTAAAGTTCTAGACAGGGGGCCCGGGGCTTGTAATTTAGTGCCTGCCCATAAACCGCCCCCCGGGCAATCCAATAGAAAACCCCCACTAAATTTTCCCGGGTTTAAAGGATGGCATGGGGGGGAAGATGAGATGGTCAGCGTGGTTTTTTGGAAAACCGCAAACTCGGAGAAAGTTTTAAGTCCCAGGACTGGTAACATTAAATACAGCCATGGACATAGCACAAGATGGCAACACAACGGGGAAACCCCGACATGTACCCCGGGCTCCGGAACTGGCGGGTGAAAAAAGCAACAGTTCCAAAAAGGCTGAAAAAAACATTACACAATTGAAAAGGCAGCAAAAATTAACGCTGATACATACAAGCATATTCTTTGCGTACTGTGGAAACAAAGCCCCGGGTGGAAAAAGTCAATGTCCGCTAAAGGGAAGACAGTGAAAAAAAAACCCGTGCATGCAGTGTGTCAGGTCTCAGATAAAAAAGAAGAAGACGAGCTGTTTATTGATGCAGTAAGAGAATGATGAATGAAACCTGTCATTTTTAAAACCGATTGAAAAACCGGAATGAAGCAAAAAATCCTACAAATAAAAACCCTGTTAAAAAATAAATAATCAAACCCTTTGATGACAGCAACACTCATCCTCAAAAAAAATACTGTATATTGACGTCATGTTGTTTTTTTAAAAATGTTCCTTTTTCTTTTCTGCTTTTTAACACACTCCCTTCTCCCATGGCGGGTATATAAATTTTATATATATATATCATCTACATTAAATAATGGATCTTTTTCCCATCAATGATTGTTTTCCCATACTCAGTGTATTCATTAGATGACGGAAAAAAAGAAAGGCAGGAGGATGAGGCTGTAGGGGCGCAATCATCTAAATTTGCGGATCACATTTAAAAAAATATATTTTTTCGTTCTTTTTAGTCCATATGTGTCAAACTCACGTCGGGACACCCGGCCGTGAAATTATACCCAGCCAATCATTTTATATACTGTATTATTGTTTTAATGGCCGGGTATAGGCGTGTAACACAAAAAACTACAGACCCCATAATGAGAGCTTCAGTGCCTTCCCAACACTTCCCCGCGAATCAAGTCTGGCAGTGTGCAAGTTATTGGGTAGCTCAAGATGCTGAAAAAAAATTGATTCTGAAAATAGACCCTTTAAAACCATGGGGGGCTGAGATATTTACTGAACCCGGTGTCTCATTTTGGATAATGTGGCTGTAATTCAAATTTAAATTAAGAAGCACTATGAGACAAAACATCAGGGGGTTCTGTGTTGTGGAGATTCTCAGGATGGTTGCAGGTGCTCAACAGTGAGGCTGAAAAACCTGAATCAATGAGAAGATAAAAGGGGAAGAATTAAATAAGAATCTGACACCAGGGCGTTTTTCCGTACAATCACAAAATTTCAAGTGAACCTTTTTTTGGGAACCAAATGCACCAGACACCTTACTTTCCTGTTTTAAAATTTAAAAAAAAATTTTTGGGGTGTTCCCCAAAGACTTTGCTGATAAACTGGCCCGAGTTTGCCGGCGCTTTTGACTTTGAAGAACAAAAAATCCTCACATGGCCCAACCTTGTGCATTTTGGTAAAATATCGTTGGGAAACTCTTCTCAGTGGTAAAACTAAAAAAACAGCACACAGGATAGCCCCGTGAGCACCTGCAATCCATCCTGAAATCTCCACAACACAGAACCTAAAACCAAACAGAAACGAACTTGTGGCCAAAAAAAGATGCCAGGCCACCAAAATAAAAGAGCAAAGACAACAATATTTGATTTGTTATTGCTGAAAAGGGAAAACATTTTATTTATATTTCCAGGTTTTGTTTTAGCATGTTCATATTTGAATTTGATAATTTTTACAGGATATATTTTTTTGGAGAGCAAAATCTTTTGGGATATTTAAAATCTAAGTTTATTTTTATATAAATTTACATAAGAGTAAAGAAATTTGAATGTTTGTTCTTTTTTAAATTTTTAAAGGGTTTTTGATTTATTCCAATAATATTCCTTTTGTTTTCCCATTCCTCCCCAAAAATATTTCTGTGACTAGATAAAAATTCCTTTTTTTAAAATTTAAATAGAACTTGAACAAATCGATAGTTCTAATATCCCCAGACTTCTAAGAAACGGGAGTTATCCTTTAAAAACAGCGTTTTATATTAAATACTGTGTGTTATATGTAGATATGTATGTATATGTATATATATGTTTTATATTTGTGTGTATGTTTTATATATATATATATGTTGGGTTTTCAGTATGTATTTTGTATGTTTTTTGTTTTATGTAGATATATATATGTATTTTATTGTGTATTTATATATGTGTTTTGTATAGATATGTATATATATTTTTTGTGTGTGTGTAAATTATATATATATATATATATATATATATATATATATATACTGTAACACAACACTCATCACTCACAACAGTGACAAAACAATTACATTGACAATCATGCCGTTATTTTTAAAAAGTTTCCCTTTTTTTTTCATTGCTTAAAAACTACTTTCCGCGGAAACGGGTATTTTCTAGTTTTTTATAAGGATCATTGATGTCATCAAAAAAAAAAACAAAAACTTGCCCTGAAATAAATTACTAAGAACTGTGGTGGAGAAAGCGAAACACACAAATATTGGGTAAAAATGTTTAGCTGCATGTATAAAACCTAAACGGCGTAAAACCACGCAATTTCCCGGACCTATCCCTGTATGGGGTTTTGCTTGGTTTTGCAGACTGGGGGCCCCCGGCAAAGCAGTGCTACTGTTCCCCGGGGGTTTATCTTTCTTTTTTAGATCCACATTCCTGGCGGCTTTATAAATACACCAAATTAAGGGATATTGTTTATTAGTTTAATGTATGTGAAATTAACCTGTAAAATTAATGGTCCCCAGAATGATCAAACTATTCTAAATACCATAGCTGCTTTGGTGTTCCCCCACTGCACCTTTTCTTCTTCTTTTAGCGTCCCCTTGGCCCACATGGGTCATCTTTTTTCCCTATTACTCTTACTGCACAACTCGAGCAGCTGATGGAAGGAAATTAGCATCTGTCTATTGAACTGCTCTCACAGGGCAAGCGCTTCAAAACCTTTTACTGTACGGACCTCGCGGTTTGAAACAGTTTCATCCAAGAGCTCTAAGCGCCAATCAGTCAGTCCATCAACTGCTCCGAGAACTGTTTGTACTTATAAGTACAATTACACTCACTCTAAACTTGTATACAGTTATAATATTCACAACCTGAGCCACTTTAAAAGCGTATTTACATATGATGCGAAATCTTTTTTAAAAGATGATATGCAGCAAAATATGTTTATTATATTATACGGGATAAAACTTTAACTTTTTAAATAATCTATATTGTTAATAATTAAAGGAACGGTGGCCTTACGCTAAAGGATCTGGCGCTCCGTTCACGGATTGTTCTGCATGCCCGCTGTATGCTTCACTGGGATTGGTGTGAAGGGCAGAATAGTTAAACATATACTACGAAGAATTTCAATGTTCCAAAAATTTTGAAGAATGCTGTTATTACTACAGATGGCATAATGTCTATTACAGAGCTGATTGTGTGGCGATTGGGTATTTGGAGAAAGAAAAGGTAGGAAAGGAATTGGAGGTTAGTACATTTGAAAGAGACAGTAATGCTGCAATAAATTATTTTATTGAAGTTTACAACAATCACTGCACCACCCGTGTTCCCATGTTTAATAACATGATTTAACTTTTATCATCATGAAAATGATATCACATATACTGCACCCATATTTTAATTATTCAGAGGCTGTAATATCATGAATGTAATGGATTCTGTGTCCGTCAGAGGCAAAAAAGCCGAAAGAAGCGATGTGATTCACCACATAGAGCACATAGAACATTAAATACAAAAAAAAGCATTTAACAACTACTTTAGTTCGGGGATTTGAAAACTAGTAAATTAAATGTTTTTAAGATTAAGTTGATGATTTTACTTTAATAAAATAAATACGTTTAAAAGAAAAAATTTCTAGTTTAAAAAGTTGCATTTTGTGTTTTTTTCCACACTTGTCTTTTTTTTCTGTCCCCTAATAAGTTTAATGCCCTCGGGCTTTTACCACCCCTTTTCAAAATTTTGATATGCACTTTTTTTTTATTCCTTTACTTAAATTTGTAACTTGAGTTTTGAGTTTCTCAACCGCATTCACTCGATATTTCCCCTTTCTTTTTATACCACTGTTTATCCAACAAATAGTTTTTTCCTTTCCTCCACTTGGTTTTGGGAAAATTGTTCTATTTTCCTCGTGGTTTTCCCATTGTCTTTTAAAGACGTAGCTTAGGCTATTAATTTTGATTTAAATATTCAAAGAGGCTTTCGGGGGGGTTGGGGTGGACAGCAGACAGGGGCATTGCACTTTTCATTTGGGGATTTATTGCTGAAAAACGGAATTTTAGTAATTCCTCTTTTGGATTTTCTTGGGCCCCTTTCCCCCTTTTTTCTTCGCCATGTTATAGTGTGGTTCTCCGCGTTATACATGGGGCCCCCAGGACTTTAGAGAAATTTGATCTTGACTTGATTTTTTCAGACTATCTAGTTGAATAGGATGGGAAGGTGTTAAAATGTTTGTTCTCATCACAACTTTTCTTATGTTCTGCAACACTGGGGTTTTTTCCCTAGTATTGGGTTTTTAAAATTGAAATTTCAATTGCTTTTTTCTATCTGTTTATAGGCATTGCGCTCCCTGGTTTTTCACTTTTCAGCTGCTTTTAATAATGTTAAAGTTTTTATATAGCCATTTTACTTTTTACCTCATGTTTTTGTTTTGATGTTTTTTTTTGTACTTTACTTATAAAATTTTTTTAAATTTATGTTTTTTAAATAAAATAACCTTAATTTATTATAAATTTAATTTTTCCTGCTTCGTTTTTTCCCCGGCTTTTTTTCTTTAATGAAGCAGCTACAAACTAACGGTTTGACTTTAAAGACAAAAATGTAAAAAAATTTTGAGCTAAACGCTTGGGGTCTCCTGTCATGAGCATTTAAATCTTTTTTAAATTTTTTTTTCATAATTTGTTCATTATTTTATTGTTGTGACCATCATTTAAGGCCTTTTTCGTTTCTTCCTGTGAGCCTTCATTTCAGTTCTTGGTTTGCGTTTTCTGTTTCTTTTTTTCTACCTATATACTATTGCCTTCTAGACAAAAATTTTTTTCCCCTGACCTGTATTTTAAAATTAATTTATATAAAGATTAAAAGGGTTTTGTTGTCTTTTTGGAAAGTCTTTTTTCGGGACGTCCTAGTTTGCTTTTATTTCTTGCTCTTAGTGACTATTTTTTTAAGGCCCTTTTGATTTTGACCTAGACAATTTCAGTCGCTCATTTGCAACCTCAAACATCTGAGACTCAACATTTTAATCAATTTTCTGAATCTTTTCTCCCAGACTGCCACCTTTGTTCAGATGGGAAAAAGGCTTGGAAAGATTTTTAAAATTTTATTTCCTCCAACTTTTCCAAATTGGGCATGGTCTTTTACAAAAGGTTCACATGGTCCTGGGCTCCTTTTAAAAAATCTTCTGATGTAAAATAAAAAAAAGGGGCTCTGAATCTTTGGTAAGAGACCCAAGCTGAAAAATAAAATAAAACCCCAGGGTTTAAACACTATTTAAAGCCATTGTCCAATTCCTGCATTTTTATCATTGTCAACAAGGTTCTGTAGATAGATAATAGATAATAGATAAGATGATAGATAGATAGATGAAGAATAGATAGATAGATAGATACTTTTCCCAAATAGTAAAAGTAGTAAAAAATTTGGGGGAAAGAGTCCACATAAAAAAGCGGTAGGAGGATGGAATAGAAAAATAGAAAAAAGGAAAAAATGAAAAAAAGTCATACGGAGTTTTGGAATGGCTCCATTTGGGCCCATGCGGTTTAAAAAATCCTTTGTTTGTTATTTTTGTATTATTTACTGTTTGTAGAAAAATTTTATTTTTTTCCCCACATTTTCATACTAGATATGTGCTCAACTTATTTATGGGAAAATTAAAAATATTAAAATACAAAAACTCAGTCATTTTCTAACCTTTTAATCAGACCAGGTTTTTGGGAGAAGCCACCTAACATACCCCAGTTTTCAAAATTAAACCCCCAAAAACCAAATTTGGGGTTTTAAAGGTTTTTCAACCTTTTAAATCTCACTTTGGATACGGGAAAAGAAACCACAAGAATTGAAATAAAATTTCCCAAGAAAAACCCCCAAGATGAAACCCGGTCCATTACTGCAGGCATAGACACAATTAAAAAAAAAAATGAAATGCCAAAATAATAAATAAAATAATAATAAAATAAATATTGAACAAGGAAAGTAAACACCAGTAAAATTTGTTGTAGTTCAACATAAAATAAACTTGAACTATTTTTTTTTTAAACAAAAAAAAGGGGGGGTTAAAATTTTGACAAAGGGGAAAAAATCAAAACATTGCATAACAAAATTTTAATTAACCTTTGAATCTTATCCTTTTCAGCCTGCTTCCTACTTTGATAAAGCTGAAAGGATGATTTGGGCTCCTGTAAACCAAAAAAGTATTAGGGTTTTTAAAAAGGGCTTTGACTGGTTTAAATTGTTAATCACCCAAAATTTTTTAACCCTCACCAGGTTTTGAAAGGGTGGTGGATATATTATAAATAATAAAAAGACAGTAGTGCTATTTAAGTAAATGTGAATGTTTATATACATATAAACCATCCATCCATCCATTTTCAACCCGCTGAACAAAAAGTCACGGGGCTGCTGGAGCCAATCCCAGCCAAAACGGGGCACAAGGCGGAACAATCCTGGGCGGGGTTCCCCTTACATATAAATCTGTAAACTTAATTCATTATTCTGTTTTATAAAGTATAATTAATTAAATAGTTCTATATGGAATTATAAAACAGACCTGTTTTTCCAGCATTTTTTTTTTTGAAGTTAAATTTTTTTCTTTTTTAAAAGAAAAGCAACAAAAAAAAGGGTCAATTATACAATGTATGCCTTAGGGTACAGTGTTTGTGAAAAATAAAAAATTCAGCAAAAAAAAATAAACCAAAAATTTACGGGATCCAAAAAAAGGAAAAACAGTCATACCTTTTTGTACTTTTGTTGACCCAGTTGTAAAAAAAGGGCGGAATGTGCTAACTTTAAGTTCCCCCAGCTGCCTTCCACTTCTTTTCAGAGCCTTTCCTTCTTGTTTCCCTACCCTTGTCTCTCTCTATTATGTACATGATTTTTTTCCCAAAGGGGCATTTTCTTAGCTTTGCAGTGTGGAGCCACCTCATTTCACAGGTCACCACACTGTTTTCCCACTATCTTCAGGCAACAAGGTGGGTGATATAATATACAATAATATATACTAGGGGGTCCGCCCCGTCTTCCTTCCCACCCCCTCTTTTTTTACGGGTATACAATTTAAAGTTGTTATTTTAAGGAATTGTTACATATGCATTATTTTCATTTACTTTAAAAATTTTCTCAAAACAATATTTTCCCTTTATTTCCCCCGGGAGCAGATTAACATAAAATTTCAGAGCCTTAAAACTTTGAAAACCGTCCCCCCCTTAAATCCCAAAAAAGCAGCCCCCACCATCTTTGTCATCTTTTGCTGATAAAATCAGGTGCAAGGGGCTTTCCATACCCCCCCCGACTTAGAATGTAACAAACTTTCCCCGCTTGCCGTTGATTTTCTGGGGGTAATGGGGTTTTAAAAAAATTATAGATCGTTTTTTGGAAAACCCATTTCATGTCGTTCGTTTCTACAGTAATCTTTTAAACACATTTTTTAAAACAAAGCTTTTTAGATTCTACTGTAGATGACAAAATGAGGGAAAAAATAAAATTAAGGCCTGAAGTATCAAGAAATACTTTAAAAAGGTACAAATCTTTTATTCAAAATATAAACTGCAGAAACAAAAACTGTTAACATGGAATTACAGCCATTTATTATGACGCTTCTGTAAAAAACATAGAATCAGTGTCACTGGGGAAACAAAAAGGGCATGGTTTGATCCGCAACCCATTTTTAAATCTGTTTAGTCTTATATTTTGAATAAAACATACATTTGATTTCGTCTGAACAGCCGGGGAATTTATGATATTTAAAAGGGTTAGCTTTTTGGTTTTTTTTTTGTCAGTATTTTATCTCAGGGGGTTTAGGAGCCCAAACACACCCCACTCCCTCTGATCTGTGTTTTTCCTAAAACCCCCGTAACAGAGGTAAAAAAGCCCCTTCTATGAACAAAAATGCACATACCATTGCTTGCATACTAAAGGGCAAGGCACTTTTTGGGGGCATTAAAACATTTTGAGATGCCCTCTCACACTATTTGACTTTTTGGGTTTGGAAAAGGAAATAAATTAAAAAAGGGAAATGTGTTAAAAAGATTTCTTCGCCCCAATTTATTTTTTACGGGCATTTCCATGCACTTTTTTTGGGTTTTCACATGTATTTTTTCATCTCTCAGCCCTCCCCCTCATTGGGGTGAACCCGGGGGCTGGTTTCGCGCTTTCAAAATAAATATTGAGATGGTTTTCTTTTTCCATATTGTGACATCTCTCGGGGTATATACTTATACTATATGCGGTTCTGATTTGGGGTTCAGTAACCTCCCTTTTTTTTGAAACCGGTTTATTCTCGCGCCCAGCTGCTCTTCCTCGCCCAATGTGGCTGGTAGGGTTTTTTCTTGGTTGTTTGTTTGAGTTTTTCCCGCTATTCAACCGCGACTGGCCTCCCCCACCCCCCTTTAGGACCCGCTTCTCAGTCTTCCCCCCTGCTGGGTGCTTTTAGCCGGGTGTCTACTTTTTCCCCGCGGGGAACTCCCCTTTTGCGGGGGATTCGACGGGTACCTCGAAAGGAAATTTAAATCTTTTTCGTTTTGGGTACCCGTGGGCGGGACCCTGCGTGTTGCCATTTTGCTTTTGGGATAATACCACTTCAAATGCCTTTAAATTTTCAGCTTTGGGCTTTTAACATCCGTCAAAGGCAAGGGGCATCTCATTTGGATCTCCTCTGACGTAAGTTTGATTTCTTGACGAGACGGCACAACCCCAAGATTTTCCAAAAATGAATGCACCCCGGGTTTTTTTTCCCTTTTCCCACCCCTCAATCCAGCGTGGGGGGTGTCGCGATAATTTTATCGCGAAGTGGAAGATCCTCCGTTCCGCTCCTGCTGTTAGCTCTTTTGAGATGAACTTTTCAATTGTCGGGGCCCAGTTCCAACATATTTGCAACTTCTACCGTCCTCCTAAATCTAACAACAATTTTGGGAGCGATCTTCAACTTTCCTTACCAATCTATCTGTAATTACTCCAAATATAATTCTGTGGGAGTTTTTAACATCATCTGGACAAACCCAGTATCCCTCCACTAGAGACTTTTTATCGGCCAGGAGAGTTTTTGGATAACAGCACACTGATGTTCCTACTCATTGTAAGGACATTTTCCCTTGGACCGTTTGCTGCTCTGGTTTGCCTTTGATCTTACAGCAGATAACTCACTAAAACCCGACCACTTTCTCCCCCATTCAACGTAAACTTATCTTTTTCTTTTTCCAAGCTTCCACGTCCTATAGCCTTTCGTAACAATTAAGAATATCGACTTGAATTTGCTGTCTTCTAAATTGATTCGCAAATGGACTTTTATAATTTATCCTCTCCCATAGAACTGGTCTCATATTATGACCTTGTCTATTGTATTCTTAATTCTTGGCTCCTAAAAACCAGATCTGTTTCTTTTTCCTTTTCTGCCCTGGTTTTCGCCTGAACGACTTCTGAAAGCAAAGGGCAGGCAACTGAAAGGTTGTTTAAATAAACCAGACTCTTGCCCAAAAGAGATGTATAAAAATCATCTATTCTATTACAAAGATTGTATAGCTCAAACAAATCTAATTATTACACTCAGTTAATTAATAGTAATACAGGTAACACCAAGTCTTTGTTTTCTTTACTTAATAATGTTAAACCCCCTCAGACTCTTTACGTCCACCTTTACTACTCCTTCTGTAATTCTCTTATTTTTTTTTCCAATGAGAAAATCCAAAAGATACATCAGCACCTTGGTCAGATCCTTTCTGTATTTCTTCTAACTACACTCACCTCTTCCTCTTTCTCTTCTTTCCAGCTTCCCCTTCCTCTGAAATCTCAGATCTCATCGCCAATCCAAGTCATCTACTTGTCAGCTGGACCCCCCGCCTACAGTTTTGGTTTAAACCTGCCCCCCCCTCTCTAGTCCCTCTTATTTCTGCCATCATTCACTCTTTCTTACTACTGGTATTTTCCCTCATCTTTTCAAAACTGCTGCTATATCCCCAATATTAAAAAAAACCCGGTTTTGATCCTACCTAATTTTTAATAATTTGCCCCTTTCTAACTTGCCCCCTTTTTCTCCAAAATTCTTGAAAAATAGTAGCTATCCCAAATCAACCCCCTTGTCCCAACAATAATCTATTGAGAAGTTGTCTGGTTTAGCCTTCATAGTACAGAAAGCGGCACTTTTAAAATTACTAATGACCTCCTTATGGCTGCTGATTCTGGTCTAATCACTATTCTCATCCTTCTTAGTCTAGTGCGGCCTTTGATACTATTTGTCAAACCCCTCTCCTTTAAAAGATTATCTTTGATTGGCATTACTCACCTCCCCCTTGACTGGTTTTAGGGTCTACCTTTCAGGCCCTCAGTTCCTACAGCAAAACTTTCACATCCCAACCCCCACTGTACTTCTTGGCCTAAGGCTCTGTCCGGGGCCTCTTCTTTATTTTACCTTCTTCCCCTTGGTATTTTGCAAATATAACATTAATTTTCACTGTTTGCTGGCGAACCCAGCTCTGACCTTTCTGGTAAACCCACCTCCTCTTTTCCCCACCCCCCCCTTTGGCTGCATTTCTAAATTAAATTCAAGTTTCTCTTCAAATTTTCTTAAATTAAACAGTGACAAAACGGGTTCTCTCATTGGTTCAAAATCATCATTATCCCAAAAACAATAATCTTTTCTTTTATTATTGAAACTCTGTTGTTTCCCATCATCTCAGGTCAAGAGTCTGGGTGTCATCCTGACAGTACTCTATCTTTCAATTCCCTTAATAACATCACCGTCTGCTTACTTTCACTTACGTAAATTAATGCGCACTCGGCCCTCCCTCACTCCCTCATACTACTGCCATTCTTGTTCATAGTCTTGTCACTTCTTGGCTGGACTACTGCAATTCACTCCTCTTGGTCTCCCTAATAAATCTCTTCACAAGCTTAGTTAGTCCAGGGAAATTTTGCACCGCAATCATCACTGGAATCCCATCTTTTCACCATATTATCGGTTAGCAGCAGCTTCATTGGCTCATCGTTCGGTGATTTTAAGATTCTGCTCTAACTTTTAAGGCCATCCAAAACCCCGCACCTCCATATCTTCTGACCTTCTACATGTTGCCATTCCATCCCGAACCTTAGATCCTCTTCCTCCACCCATCTGGCCGTTCCTCCCCGTCAACCACCCATGGGGAGCAGAGCTTTCAACCGTTCTGCTCCCAGCACTGGGAAATCATTACCTCGGGATCTCTGAAATATCAAATCATATTCATCTTTCAAATGTAAACTTAAACACATTTGTTTAAAATAGGGTTTTCTTCTTCCTCCTAATTATAGTGGTTTTGTTTGGTTTTAATTTTTTAGATTTTCTGATGTTTTAAGTTGTTTATAATTGTGTTTTTTATTTATTTATTTATTTATTGTTTGTTGTGTCCTTGAGTTCTCTGAAAGGCCTTGTATAAATAAAAAGTATTATTATTATTATTATTATTTTGTCATCTACTAGTAGAATATAAAAACGTTTCTGTTTTAACAATGTGTTTACACAGATTACTGTAGAAACTGAACAGAATGAATCATGTGTTCCAAACAATGATCTATTATTTCCCCTCTAAAACTCCACTCCGAAAATCAATCAAGGCATGATCTGGGAGGAATTTGGGACGTTTTAAGTTGGTGGGGGATGAATAGCCTGCTGCTTTGCAGCCTGTTTTTTATCAGCACATTTAGATGAAAAATGATGCTGGTGGAAGCTGTGACGATTTTAGAAGCTTTAGGTGGGGCCGTTCACGAGGTTTTTGGGATCCGGTAATTCTAGTGTTAAATCTCTTACTCATAGGACGTATAACACTGCTCACATTGTGAAGGGCGGCTGGAGCACACACTAAAGGGGATGCTGTTGGATCGGGTGCTGTCTGTCTGCTACTGCTGCGAGCTGTTATTCTGTTTGCCGCTCTACGCGTTTGATCATTTAAAAGCCTGTACAGCATCTGTCCCTTTGCCACTTCCGTCTCTGCGCTCATGTTGTGAAGGGGTGGGGCTGAACATTGTAAGAACAAGCAGTTGGATCATCTGCTGGTTTGCTGCCTCTCCTGCTGGCAAAACTCGTGTTCTGATTTAAGCTTGTCTTTGTTTTAAGGCGGGGGACACATGAGTGTTGTCTGCCAAAAGCATTCCAACAACTGCTAGGTTAGATGTCTCTAAACCCTAGTTTTAAATGTTGTCTCACTGCCTTGTCTTGTGGGGCGTTAAAGTACCTTTTTTGGGGATGTCAAATTGTTTTCCGAAAAGACCCACGCCCTGCCCCCTAGTCTCCCCCCCAAGATTTTTTTTATAAAGACATACAAGTGCATCCAATAGTATTCGAACAGCATCATTTTTTCCGATTTTTATTTAGGCCTTATTCCAGAATGGATTAAATGACACCCCATAATGACAACGTGAAAAAGTTTACTTGAGTTTTTTGCAAATTTATTAAAAATAAAAAATTAAGAAAGCACATGTACATAAGTATTCACAGCCATGAAGCTCAAAATTGAGCTCAGGTGCATCCTTTTCCCCTGATCATCCTTGATATGTTTCTGCAGTTTAAATTTGGGAGTCCACCAAATAAATTCACTTGATTGGACATGATTTGGAAAGGCACACACCTGTTATATAAGGTCCCAGAGTTGACAGTTCATATCAGAGCACAACAAGCATGAGGTCAAAGGAATTGTCTGTAAACCCCCCAGACAGGATTGTCTCAAGACACAAATCTGGGGAAGGTTGCAGAATAATTTCTGCTGCTTTGAAGGTCCCAATGAGCACAGTGGCCTCCATCATCTGTAAGTGGAAGAATTTTGAAACCACCAGGACTCTTCCCCCAGAGCTGGCCCCCATCTAAACTGAGTGATGGGGGAGAAGGACCTTAGTCAGGGGTGACCAAGAACCCGATGGGTCACTCTGTCAGGCTCCAGAGGTCCTCTGTGGAGAGGAGAACCTTCAGAAGGACAACCATCTCTGCGCAATCCACCAATCAGGCCCCGCATGGTAGGTGGCCAGATGGAAGCCACTCCTTAGTAAAAAGGGACAGGCCGCCTGGAGTTTGCCAAAGGCACCTGAAGGACTCCCCAGACCATGAGGAACAAAATTCTCGGTCTGATGAGACAAGATTTAACTCTTTGGTGTGTGAATGCCGGGTCCGTTTGGAGGCTAGGCACAGCTTCATCACCAGGCTAATTCATCCCTACAGTGAAGCATTGTGGTGGCAGCATCATGTTGTGGGGATGTTTTTTAGCGCAGAACTGGGAGACTAGTTAGGATAAAGGGAAAGATGACTGCAGTGATGTACAGAGACATCCTGGATGAAAACCTGCTCCAGGCTCTTGACCTCAGACTGGGCGGCGTTCATCTTTCCGCAGGAAAAGACCCTAAGCCACAGCCAAGATATCAAAGGGTAGGCTTCAGGACAGCTCTGTGAAATGCCTTGAGTGGCCCAGCCAGAGCCAAAATTTGTATTCAATTGAACATCTGTGGAGAGATTTTAAATGGCTAGCACCAGCGCTTCCCATCCAACCTGATGGAGCTTGAGGTGCTGCAAAAGAATGGCAAACTCCCAAAGGATGGGTTTATCCCGCTTGGCATCATATTCAAAAAGACTTGAGGGTGTAATTGCTGCCAAAGGTGCATGACAAAGTATTGAGCAAGGCTGTGAATACTTATGTACATGTGATTTCTCAGTTTTTTTTTTTAATAAATTTGCAAAACCTCAAGTAAACTTTTTCCACATTGTCATTATGTAGGTGTTGTGTTAAATTCTGAGGTAAAATTAATTAAATCCTTTTTTGGAATAAGGCTGTACATACAAAATGTGGAAAAAGTGATGTACTCTGAATACTTTCCGGATCACTGTATATATATATGTATATATATATATATTTATATTTAGAGAGAGGAACAAAAGAGAGGGGCGGCCACCAAGGACTGCACCAGCTCCCCAAACCTGATACAGACAATCACTAGGCACAAGTTCAACAACTCACACATTTTTATTGTGGTGTGGAAACATTTTCACTCATTTCCACCTGTATTGCACGTGTGCACTGCATATTCTGCCTTCCCACTCCTCCTCTGGAAAGGTTGCCCCTTCCCCCTCCTGACTCTGGCTGCCCTGGTAGAAAGGGAGGTGACTCCTTTATGCTGCACCTTGGAGTACTCCAGTGGTTTTTTTAGCAGGTTTAGAAGCACTCCCAAGTGTGCTGAAAGCCCACAAAGTAGGGCTCTCCGGGTCCCTCTGCCAGCCCCACAGAACCCTAAGGGGTGAGTTACAGAACTCCCAAATTTCCCCTGATGTGCTGCCACAACCTAGGGTGGCTGCCATCAGCGCCAATCCATCACAATATATATATACAGTATATATATATATATATATATATATATATATATATATATATATATATATATATATATATATATATATATATATATATAAAATGTAGACCTAACAGTTTAGGTTATTGCAACCACTGAAAAAAGAAAATGAAATTTCAGAATATTTACAAATGGGCCTTTTCAGGGAACAACTAATAGGTTACAACATACAGATGTTTTGCAGCAATTAAAGTAAATTAAGCCTTCAAGTTGATGCAAACAATTTGCACAGGTGTCCTAATTCCTATTGATTACTTAAAAACCTCTGTCTTAAAGCAGAGTTGGAACACACTGTGTTACTACACCCTCTGAAGTACTGCTTGGACAATTACGGTATAACATCGTAAATTCAGTGATAATGGCAAGAAAATGGCAATTAATACATGAAATGAGACAGAACATTAGTACCCTTAGAATTGTAGGCCTTTCATTTGAGATTAATTGCAAAAAAATCAAAGTGTCAGTGAGTACAGCACCTTACATAATCCAAAGAAAGTGGAAAGTGGCAGAAACTGTGATAGGAGATATAGACCCAAAGTCACAACCAATCAGAAGACAAGTTTCTGAGGGTCACCAGCTTTCATGATAGGCCCTCACAGCACAACAGCTTCAAAAAAAAAACAAGTCTCAGTTTTTACTGTGAAGAGTAGACTTTGTGCTACAGGGTTGACAGGGCAAGAAGAAGGGCAGTAAAGCCATTCCTTAAAAGGTCAAAATAGGGCCTTCAAATACGACTGTGGACTATTGCAGACTGGAAAAACTCTCATGGACCGATGAATCAAAATTTAAAATCTTTGGTTCATCATGCAAGGATGTTTGTGAATAGATACAGTATTTCCTCAGTGTCGAACTATCAAACATGGAAAACATGTGATGTCTAGGGTTCTTTCATTTGGAGGCAGAGTTGGTGACTTGCAGGGAGTGACTGGCATTTTGAATCAAAAGGATTACCACAATCTGGCTGTTGTATCGGCAAAGGTGGCTACTTTGATGCATAAAAATTGAGTAAAATTATTTACACTTAATGATTTCTTGACTTTTTTTATTTGCCATTGTTTATTTGTTCTCTTCCTTGATTTCCAAACCAAGGTGTTTTAAAACTTTTGACTGGTAGTGTACGTATATATGATATAATTTTTTTCCCAGTAGGTTCCTGGAATCACAGATTTCACAGGTTGCCTGTTTCCTCCCTCATAGGTAGAGATTGTGTAGAAGGAAAACATTTTTTAACCATGGTTAATTTCTGCCAGTGTTGTCATGCAGATGATAAGACTGTAAGTGTAGTTGGACAGCTGTTTTCATTTTGTCATTTTTTTAATGTAGTTTAGTTGTTTTAATTGTTTTCTTTTTTATGTACAAAATTTGAATTTCAAGAACAATGAGGCTGAATATTAAGTATAAGCACTTAATACTGTAGTGATAAAAATGTAAAATTGTATTGCCACACTGAAGGTTAGAGACTCAATATTTTAGCTTGTTTAGCTTTCATTAGGTTGTACCTGAAAAAAGAAGAGGGACACAGCTGAGTAGAAAAGTGAGTAGATGTTAAAGTTAGTCATTAAAAGAGTAAGGAGATATTAAAAGATTAGTTGGTCATTCAGTACTGGAGGAATGTGTGATGTGAGGGTTCTGCGTAAGCTTTGGTTCTTTGTTTTTTCTGAAAGGTCTGTGAAACCTTTTGAATGGACTCAACCTGAAAGATCAATATAAGAGCTGTGACTGAGATAAATGACATGCTGCTTTCTGAGTTCTTTGATCTGAACTGCTCAAACATGTGTCTAGAAATATTTGTCAAACCTTCTATCTGTATATATTGTTGCACACCTTATGCAAGCAAATCTATGAAATAAATTAAATTGCACTTACTTTTATACTTTACAAAAAATGAAAGTAAGAAGGAAAAGAGATGCCTGGAAGAATTTTTGCTGGTAATCTACTAGTTTATTATACAGAATCAGATGATATCAACCGATTAAATTAAATATTTGCTAAAAAGTCCCACATCCACTACAGCTGACTAAACATGAGTACAGTTGTGGCAAAAGTTTTCTCAAAGTTTTGTCGCTTCAGTGTGTTTAGATCTTTATGTCAGATGTTTCTAAGGTATACTGGCGTATAATTACAAGCATTTAATAAGTTTCAAAGGCTTTTATTGAAGATTACATTAAGTTTATGCAAAAGTCAATATTTGCAGTATTGACTCTTCTTTTTCAAGATCTCTGCAGTTAGCCCTGGCATACTGTTAATCAACTTCTGGGCCACAACCTGACAGATGGCAGCCCATTCTTGCATAATCAATGCTTGGAGTTTGTCAGAATGTGTGGGGTTTTTTTAGTCCACCCACCTCTTGAGGATTGAGCACAAGTTCTCAATGGGATTAAGGTCTGGGGAGTTTCCTGGCCATTTTTGAGCACCTTCCCACCATTACCTGTCATCTGAGGAAGGGTGAAAGCTTTAGATTCATCCAGAATTTTGATCTCCAGTTTCTGGCCGGATCTCAGCGTTTTAGGGTCCCCTGATCACAGAAACATTGCCACGAGTGTGTGTCTGTCTTTGTGTGTGTGTTAGTGTGTCACACTTTCTTGAGGACAATCTAGAAGGTTCCCAACTCTGACCCTGGAGGGCCCCAGTGACTGCAGGTTTAATTCTAACCTTTTCTTAATTAGTACTTTGTTTTGCTGCTTTGTTAACGGGGACCCTGGTGTAGATCTAAAACTGGATGGAAAAATACCAAACTCGAAACATGAGATGACTATGTGCTGATTAGTTTTTGAGCCAAATCATTCGAAGAAAGAGGCACTCTAGAGGAACCCTCAAATACCGTAATTCTGCGATTAATTCTGAATTCTTCTGCCAATTGCTTTGTATGACCTATTTTATGATCAGAAGATCAGCATCAGAGCAGTAAATAATTACTGAAATGTTATGGAATAGTTTAGGTAACTTGGTTCCCAGGGCACTCACATACTGTACAAATTTTTTTGGATAATAAATAATTTTAATTTCTATCACATGTTGTTTTTAATTATTTCTAATTATTTTTATTAAATAAATTTAGAATCCAACATTCTTAATTTGAACCTTTTTATTGTTATGGTTAGCCTACAAAATATTTTAATAACCTTTAATTTTAACTATTGTTTTGTATTGAGATTACACTATATTATTAATATTATTATTTTTAAAACCCTTCTGATACAGCAGGCACCCAAAATTATTAAGCAATGTGGACTGGGGCCCTGAAGCTTAAGCTTCATTAGTTTCAGAGTAGATCCGCCCCTGCTTGGTGGCCTCCATCGCTCGTCTTTGTCTTGTGCAATTGCTCAGTTTTTGTGGACAGCCTGCTCTATGCTTTGTGCAATACCGTTTACATTTGTTAATGAATGATTTAACTGAATTCCATGAGATATTCAGTGACTTGTCTCCATCCCCATGTACTCTTCAATAATCGTTTCATGAAGTTGCTTGTTTTCGTTGTGTAGTTTAGGCCACCATTCCATCTCACCACAAGTTGGAACTTCCAGGTAAGGTGCATTTAGACTGCAATTATATTTGAATAATTTTGACCAATTTGCAGAGATCTATTTTCATAACCGACATGCAAGAGTTTACTTGATGGTCAGTGTCAAAAAATCTAATTAAATTCACTTCAATTCAATGTTGTCTGAAAATAAAATGTGAAAACTTCCAAGGTGGTGAATATTTTTATAGCCAGCGAATAGTCACATTTCCAACAATCAAACAATCTTGGATTCCCAGAATTTTCCTTGCACCTTTTTCATTATTTTAACTTCTTTGTTTTGTGACAGGTGCATCTCAACTAGGAATACAAAGGCATTTTTAAGTGAGCTCGTTACCTTCCCAATAAATTCATCACTGGTAATGGAAACTTCTGTTCAAAATGATCCTGTCTAGAGATTATATTGCTCAGTCTTATAAGCTTTGCTGTTCAATGACAGATAGTCTCTTTTGAATAATGCAGTCTTCTAACAATGTGGCAGTGGTTAGATAGATGGAGGATGTGTGTGTGTGTTCTTTTTTAAATCTGCATTGCTGTGCACAACAAACTAGGTAAATCCTAGCCGGCGGACCTGTCTAGAAGTTAATTTAATAAAAACAAAAGAATCCTATTCTGTATGTGAGAAGTCTGAATAGTGAAAACATTTGATATATAGTATGGTTTTGAGAGTTCTTTACTAAAGTTAATCCTATATTCTGGGACTGTTTCACAGAAACAAGTAACTTAGAGAACTCAGCTGAAAAAGAAACTTAAATAGTTTACATTCCATCTCACTACCAAACCATTTGACTGGCTATTTTACTGGAATAAGATAGTCCATACCAAGAAAAGTATTATTTTGGTAACATGCACAAGCTTTGGCCAGTGAGTCTCTACTGAGTTGTTTTTATCTATTCAAGCTTCCCTTTTAGAGCCATACAAGATTCTCTTTGTACCTTGGCTTCATTCCACGTTCCTTATTTACTCTGAGCCAGGTCCTCTGTTGAATGCCGTCTAACCTGGAATCACCTCTCCCATGTTGAACAGACTCATACACAAGTCCAAAGTGAACACCAACTTGTGTTTGTTTTGTTCTGTCTCCTGTAATAGAATTACCTCTCGCCTGGTGAACGTAAGGTGTAAATAATAGCCTTGTTAATTAGCTTTGGTTGTAAGCCAGGCAGGTTTCACATGATACTCTCACGCTGTTGAAGAGATAAGATATCAGCACAATTAAAGTGAAAAAGAATCTGATTCCTTTTTGGCAGTGGTGAGTGCTCATGAAACACCGCTAATACATCGAGCCTTGAATAATTGATACATAGCACTTTCATTTTTCTTTTTCAATCTGTAAATAGGAACATCTAACATGGCACAGCATGGAGTGACACTCAATCCATCACACATTAAGATAACAAGATGAAAGATAATATTCCAATTAAGATATTGTTAATAGGCGAAATTAACATCAAAGTAGATCTGTTTCAAGGCTGGGTGAGCTCGGTTTACTGTATGGCAAAATATAGCAGAAGCACTAGTAATACTTAAACTTGCGGGGAGCTTTTCCATTTTACTGACACATGGAACAGAAAGGTATACTTGTTTTTTGTTGATTTATTTCAAGTTAAAACACAATTTGGCCCTAGGTCACAGATTCAGAGATTCTTCTTATTACTGTGCATGAGCAGCAATGTTCAGGATATACGATAGTATACAGATAGAAAAGATAAGCAATACTACTTATTTAAACTTACAGATCATGTACAAGATATATTCAAAAAACTTTGACAGAACTTTATTACAATGTTATTAAACTTTAATCTAATTAACACCACTTTCAAAGCACCTTCAAAGGTGATATCATTTATCACTTTCATATTGAAACATTTCTGTAATACATTCTTTGTAATCACTTTGTGTCTTATTCACATCATCCTTTCCAAAAATATGAACCTACTTCGTTGAAAATGTTCCCGTGTTTCTGTACTTTTTTCTTATGTGCAGCCTACTGTTAAAATTATTCTATTTTGTTTCTCCTCATCAAAGCAACATTTAGTACTCCACAATAAAAGTAATGAGAAAGATTTTAAAATGTTTTGAAAATTTTTTAAAAAATAAAAACAAAACAAATTATCACATTGACAAAGTATTTAGACCTTTTACTCAGAACTTCATTGAAACATCTTTGGTAGTGGTTCCAAAGTGGATTCTTCTTTCACTGCTAGAGATGGATATTTTTCTCCATTCTTCTCTGCAGATCTTCTCAGCTTTGTCAGACTGGATTGAGACTCTTGGTGGACAGCTATTTTCAGCTCTCTCCAGGAACATTCAATTGGCTTCAGGACTGATCTCTGGCTTGGGTACTAAAGGACATTTGTAGAGCTGTCTAAGTCCCCTCTGTTGTCTTTGTTTTTTGTGCTTAGGGTCATTATTCTGTTGGAATGTGAACCTTGGCCCAGTATGAGGCTCAAAGCGCTCTGGAGCATTTTTTTATTAAGGATATTTCTGTTCTTAGTTGTGTTCTTTTTTTCCTTCAACCCTGCCCAGTCTGTATCACTGAAAAACATTTCCACAACATGATGCTACACCACTGTGCTTCAATTTGGAATGGCATTGCACAGGTGATGAGCAGTGCCTAGTTTCCTTCAGACATGAGTCTTAGAAGAGGGAAAACAGTTCAATCTTAGTTTCATAAGACCAGAATTTTGTTTCTTGTTGCTTGAGAGTTTTTTGGTGCCTTTCTGTGAATTCCTTTTTCTGGCCCTCTGTCATAAAACCAGATTAGTTGACTATTGCAGTGGTAGTTTACCATCTGGAATTTTCTCCCATCTCCACATAGTTTCTCTGGAGCTCAGCCAGAGTGACCATTGGATTTTCTTGGTCACCTCCTACCAGTCCTTCTGCTCAAATTGTAGTTTGGCTAGTCATCTTTTAGGAAGAGTTGTTTTTGTTCCATATTTATTCCATGTAAGAATTTTGGAGACCATTGTTTTGGGAACCTTCAATGCAGCAAATTTATTTTAGTCTTCCCCATATCTGTGCTCGACACAATTCTGTTTCTAAGCTCTCAGATTTTTCTTCAACCTCATGGCTTGTTTTTGTCCTTTTATACATATTGTAGTTGTGGGGCCTTCTGTTGTCAGGTGTGTCCCTTTCTCAATCACTGCCATTCAACTGAATTAACACAAGTGGACTCCAAACAAAATGTAGAAATGCCTCAAATATGATCATTATCGTCTGCAAAATTCAAACATCATATCAATGGGTCTGAATTTTTTGTATCAATGGAAATTTCAGTTTTTATTTTGGTAAATTTTAAAAAATTCCCAAAATCCTGTTTTCCCTTTGTCATTCTGGGCTATTGAGAAATATTTGCGAGGAAAGAATTAAACAAGGGCTGTGCGTATCCTAAAGTGAAGAAATTGAAGGGGCTGAACATTTTCTAAAGGCTTTTATGAAAAGTGGAATATGTGCTGGATAAGTTTTAAAGAGTAAAGAAGCCATAAATGAGCAACCATCTTGTGCTTAATTTACTAGAGTAACCAATACACAAGGAGATTTACTGTTCTTTGTTTTTTTACATCCCTGCACTGAATTTACTGAAGGTTAATTGTTGATTCTTTTGTATGATGACTTTGTATTGTGCATATTCTGATAAATAATTAGCAAAATATTTAGGCAACATTTCCAAAAGCTGGCCATCTTCTTTAGGCATTATAGGCATACCATGTTGTGCTTGTCTGAATGAGAAAGTTACTCATCTCCTCTTCTACTATCCTTCACTTTTTAAAAAATGGCTTGCAAAATCTTGTGTTCTCCGGGCATATAAAATGTAGAATGAAAGCCACGTCAGTCCATTGTGAGTTTTCACTGCCAAATCGGGGAACCTTTCCCAATTGCCAGTGGAGGCAGGTTTGGATGGGGCCTTGTCTCTCTTGCTCTCTCTCTCTACTCACTCTCATATTCTGACAAACACACACACAAACACAACATTCACTGAAGTGTTTTCTCTTAGTACTTCAATGTTCCCTTTTACAGTCATATGCATAATAATCTCCATTCAACAAAAAGATTAAAATGGTATGTCTTTCATTTCCTAGAAACATCTGAGTACGGGTGTTTTCTGAACAAAGATTTTTAGTGAAGCAGTATTTAGTTGTATGAAATTAAATCAATTGTAGAAAAAATGGCTGTTGAAATTTGGACCCTTTAATTTTGCTGATTTGAAGTCAGAACGCTCAATACTGATTACTTGCAACCCAAATTGGTTGGATTGCTCGTTAAGCCTTGAACGTCATAGACAGGTGTGTCCCAAACATGAGAAAAGATATTTAAGGTGGTCAATTACAAGTTGTGCTTCCCCTTTTACTTCTGAAAGTGACAGCATGGGATCCCAAAGCAATGCTCAAAAGATCTGAAAACAAAGATTTTCCCGTATTATGGTTTAGGAAGGCAAAAGCTATCTCAGAGGTTTAAACTGTCACTTTCAACTGTAAGGAATGTAATCAGAAATGGAAGGTCACAGGCACAGTTGCATTAAATGCAGGTCTGGCAGGCCAAGGAAAAAAACAGGAGTGGCAATAGCGGGATTATGAGAATAGTTACAGACAACCCACAGATCACCTCCAAAGACCTGCAAGAACATCTTGCTGCAGTGGTTTTATCTGTACATCGTTCTAATTCAGAGCAATTTGCACAAGAACTTCTATATATCAGGGGGATGAGAAAGAAGCCCTTTCTCCCCACAGACAATCTTGTTGTATGCAAATGTATTAAGCCAGATTCATTCTGAACAATCTTTGGACTGATGAGACAAAATTGAGTTATTTGGTCACAAAAGTGTTTATGTGGAAGAAAACGCATTCCGAAAAACCTGCACCTGTCAAATTTGGGGAGCTCCATCTGCGGGCTGTGTGGCTAGTTCAGGATGGGCCTTGTTAAAGTCGAGGTTTCAGATGAATTCAACCCAATATCAACAAATTCTTCAGGATAATGTTAAGCATCAGCACAAATTGAAGTTAAGTTGATATTCCAACAAGACAATGACCCAAAACACAGTTGAAATCTACAAAGGCATTCATGCAGAGGAAGTACAATGTTCTGAATGGCGCACAGTCCCACGAATATCCAACATCTAGGAATTTGAATCAGGCTGTCCATGTAGCCTCAAATTTTGAACGGAGAGATTTTGATGGAATTGTCAAAACCTCATCGATCAGAACACTTTCAAAATCCCA
>NC_053155.1:322708293-322737967 GCF_016835505.1 Polypterus senegalus | reverse complement strand
TTATGGTTTAAAAACTGTTTGATGGTTTCCCAACTGTTTTTCAAAGTAATTCAAATCCAAACTCACGTCATTGAGTTGCATTGGGCAAAAACTGAAGTTGTAAATTTAATGAGTCTTAACATCTATGTTGTGAAAGTTGAAACACTTGAAACACATCTGGGGCATAGTTTTAAGAAATAACTGTTTTGAAAGTTTCCTTAAAAAAAAGGGGCACACATGTGTACACAAAGTGAATTTCAGGCCCTGAAACAAGATGGGGAAATAAGGGTTTCCTTTAACTCTAACCTGTGTAAAGTCAAAATACTTGGTAAAACAGTTCAAAAAGTGAAATCCCCCCGTACCCATGGTTAAGAACTGTTTGGGTGTTTTTCCCCCAAATTTTTCAAAGTGCACTTCACATCTTAAACTCACTTTTTTAAATCCCCATTAACTTGCAATGGACAAAAACTGAAGTTGAGTGAAACCAAAGCTTAATTTTATGTTGTGAAACCACTTGAAACACATCTTGCAAAAGTTTTTACAGAAAAAAACGTTTTTAACAGTTCCTGGGGAAAACAAGCCCTCCCCATGTTACACAAATGATTTTTTAGCCCTGAACGCCTTTTTGGTGAAATAAAATTTCCTTCAACTCTAACGCTGTGTAAAGTCAAAATACTTGGGAAACAGTTCTAAATGATGAAATCCCAGTCCCTTATGGTTAAGAATGTTTGATGTTCCAACTGTTTTCAAAGTAATTCAACATCTCAAACTCAGCTTTGAAAATCCTATTGAGTTGCATTGGGCAAAACTGAAGTTAGTTAAATTTAATGAGTCTTAACATCTATGTTGTGAAAGTTGAAACACTTGAAACACATCTGCGACATAGTTTTTTACAGAAATGAACTGTTTTGAACAGTTTCCTGGTGGAAAACAAGGCGTCACACATGTGTACACAAAGTGAATTTCAGGCCCTGAAACGCGTATGGTGAAATAAGGTTACGCTCAACTCTAACACTGTGTAAAGTCAAAATACTATGGTAAAAACAGTTCTAAATGATGAAATCCCCAGTACCCTTTATGGTTAAGAACTGTTTGATGTTTTCCCAACTGTTTTTCAAAGTGCACTTCACATCTTAAACTCACTTTTGAAATCCCCATTAACTTGCAATGGACAAAAACTGAAGTTGAGTGAAACTCAATGAGTCTTAACTTCTATGTTGTGAAACCACTTGAAACACATCTGTGACATAGTTTTTTACAGAAACAAAACTGTTTTGAACAGTATCCTGGTGGAAAACAAGCCGTCACACGTGTACACAAACTGATTTTCAGTCTTGAAAAGTTATGTGAAATATAGGTTACCTTCAACTCTAACGTCTGTGTAAAGTCAAAATACTCTGGTAAAAAGCAGTTCTAAATGATGAAATCCCCAGTACCCTTATGGTTAAGAATTGTTTGATGGTTACCCACTGTTTTTCAAAGTGAATTCAACATCTCAAACTCAGCTTTGAAAATCCTATTGAGTTGCATTGGCAAAACTGAAGTTGAGTAAATTAATGAGTCTTAACTTCTATGTTGTGAAGTTGAAACACTTGAAACACATCTGACATAGTTTTTTACAGAAATGAACTGTTTTGAACAGTTCATAGTGGAAAACAAGGCGTCACACATGTGTACAAAAGTGAAATTCAGGCCCTGAACAAGTATGGTGAAATAAGGTTACCTTCAACTCTAACGCTGTGTAAAGTCAAAATACTATGGTAAAACAGTTCTAAATGATAAAATCCCCAGTACCCTTATGGTTAAGAACTGTTTGATGGTTTCCCAACTGTTTTTCATAGTGCACTTCACATCTTAAACTCACTTTTGAAATCCTCATTAACTTGCAATGGGAAAAACTGAAGTTGAGTGAAACTCAATGAGTCTTAACTCTATGTTGTGAAATCCACTTGAAACACATCTGCACATAGTTTTTACAGAAATAACTGTTTTAAACAGTTTACTGTTGGAAAACAAGCCGTCACAATGTGTACACAAAGTTGTTTTCAGGTCTTGAAAAGTGTTATGTTGAATTCAGGTTACCTTCAACTCTAACTCTGTGGAAAGTCAAAGTACTCTGGTAAAAGCAGTTCTAAATGATGAAATCCCCAGTATCCTATGGTTAAGAACTGTTTGGATGGTTTCCCACTGTTTTTCAAAGTGCACTTCACATCTAAACTCACATTTTGAAATCCTCATTAACTTGCAATGGAAAAACTGAAGTTGAGTGAAACTAATAGTCTTAACTCTATGTTGTGAAACTGACCTTGAAACACATCTGTGACATAGTTTTTACAGAAATAAACTGTTTTGAACAGTATCCTGGTGGAAAACAAGCCACACATGTGTACACAAACTGATTTTCTAGCCCTGATACGCTATGGTGAAATAAGGTTACCTTCAACTCTAACGCTGTGTAAAGTCAAAATTCTGGTAAAAGCAGTTCTAAATGATGAAATCCCTAGTACCCTTATGGTTAAGAATTGTTTGATGGTTACCCACTGTTTTTCAAAGTGCACTTCAACATCTCAAACTCAGCTTTTGAAATCCTATTGAGTTGCATTGGGCAAAAACTGAAGTTAGTAAATTCTAATGAGTCTTAACTTCTATGTTGTGAAAGTTGAACACTTGAAAACATCATCATATAGTTTTTACAGAAATGAACTGTTTTGAACAGTTTCCTTGTGGAAAACAAGCCGTCACAGATGTGTACCAAAGTTGTTTTCAGGTCTTGAAAAGTGTTATGATGAAGTTCAGGTTACCTTCATCTCTAACTCTGTGGAAAGTCAAAATACTCTGGTAAAGCAGTTCTAAATGATGAAACCCCAGTACCCTTATGGTTAAGAACTGTTTGGATGGTTTCCCAACTGTTTTTCAAAGTGCAATTCAACATCTTAAACTCAGCTTTGAAATCCCCATTGAGTTGCATTGGCAAAACTGAAGTTAGTTAAATTCTAATGAGTCTTAACTTCTATGTTGTGAAAGTTGAACACTTGAACACATTCTAGTACATAGTTTTTTACAGAAATGAACTGTTTTGAACAGTTTCCTGGTGGAAAACAAGCAGTCACACATGTGTACACAAAGTTTTCTAGGCCATGAAACGCGTTATGGTGAAATAAGGTTCCCTTCAACTCTAACGCTGTAAAGTCAAAATTTTCTGGTAAAAGCAGTTCTAAATGATGAAATCCCCAGTACCCTTTATGGTTAAGAACTGTTTGATGGTTTCCCAACTGTTTTTCAAAGTGCATTCAACATCTCAAACTCTTTTTAAATCCTTTGACTTGCATTGGGCAAATCTAAAGCTGAGTGAAATCAATGAGTCTTAATCTTATGTTGTGTAACCACTTGAAAACATCATGCACATAGTTTGACAGAAATGAACTGTTTTGAACAGCTTTCCTGGTGGAAAACAAGGTGTCACACATGTGTACTCAAAGTTGTTTTCAGGTCTTGAAAAGTGTTATGATGAATTCAGGTTACCTTCAACTCTAACTCTGTGGAAAGTCAAAAGTACTTGGTAAAAGCAGTTCTAAATGATGAAATCCCAGATCCTTATGGTTAAGAACTGTTTGGATGGTTTCCCTACTGTTTTTCAAAGTGCACTTCACATCTTAAACTCACATTTTGAAATCCCCATTAACTTGCAATGGACAAAAACTGAAGTTGAGTGAAACTCAATGAGTCTTAACTTCTATGTTGTGAAACCACTTGAAACACATCTGTGACATAGTTTTTTACAGAAATAAACTGTTTTGAACAGTTATCCTGTGGAAAACAAGTACACATGTGTACAAAACTGATTTTCAGTCTTGATATCGCTATGGTGAAATAAGGTTACCTTCAACTCTAACGTCTGTGAAAGTCAAAATACTCTGGTAAAGCAGTTCTAAATGATGAAATCCCCAGTACCCTTATGGTTAAGAATTGTTTTGATGGTTACACTGTTTTTCAAAGTGCAATTCAACATCTCAACTCTGCTTTGAAAATCCTATTGAGTTGCATTGGGCAAAACTGAAGTTGAGTTAAACTCAATGAGTCTTAACTTCTATGTTGTGAAAGTTGAACACTTGAAACACATCTGGACTATAGTTTTTACAGAAATGAACTGTTTTGAACAGTTTCCTGGTGAAAACAAGCGTCACAAATGTGTACACAAAGTGAATTTCAGGCCCTGAAACGCGTATGGTGAAATAAGGCTACCTTCAACTGTAACTGTGTAAAGTCAAAAACTATGGTAAAAACAGTTCTAAATGATAAATCCCCAGGACCCTTAATGGTTAAGAACTGTTTGATGGTTTCCCAACTATTTTTCATAGTGCACTTCACATCTTAAAACTCACTTTTTGAAATCCCCATTAACTTGCAATGGACAAAACTGAAGTGAGTGAAACTCAATGAGTCTTAACTTCTATGTTGTGAAACCACTTGAAAACATCTGTGAATAGTTTTTACAGAAAAAAACTGTTTTGAAAGTATCCTGGGGGAAAACAAGTTCACACATTGTACACAAACTGATTTTTTGCCCTTGATACGCCGTATGGGAAATAAGGTTACCTTCAACTCTAACGCGGGAAAGTCAAAATATTGGTAAAAGCAGTTCTAAATGATGAAATCCCCAGTCCCATGGTTAAGAATTGTTTTTATGGTTACCCCCTGTTTTTTAAAGTGCAATTAAATCTCAAACTCAGCTTTTTTAAAATCCTATTGAGTTGCATTGGGCAAAACGAAGTTGAGTTAAATTTAATGAGTCTTAACTTTAGGGGAAAATTGAAACACTTGAAACACATCTCAATTTTTTACAGAAATGAATGTTTTGAAAGCCTTTTGTGGAAACAAGGGCCACATGTGTACAAAAAAGGGAAATTTCAGGCCTGAAACGCTTTTTGGTGAAATAAGGTTACCTTCAACTCTAACGCGGGAAAGTCAAAAAACTATGGTAAAACAGTTCTAAATGATAAAATCCCCCGTACCCTTTTTTGGTTAAGAACTGTTTGGGTGGCCCCCAAATGTTTTCATAGGGACTTACATCTTAAACTCACTTTTGAAACCCCATTACCTTGCAATGGACAAAAAATGAAGTTTAGGAAACTCAATGAGTCTTAACTTTATGTTGTGAAACCACTTGAAAAAAAATTCAATATTTTTTAAGTTTAAATGTTTTAAACAGTTTTTGTTGGAAAACAAGCCGCCACATGTGTACACAAAGTTGTTTTTTTTTCCTTTAAAAGGTTAAAGGGGTGAATTCAAGTTAACTTCAACTTAACTCTGTGGAAAGTCAAAATACTCTGGGAAAGGCAGTTATAAAAAGATGAAGCTCCGTACCCTTTTTGGTTAAGAACTGTTTTATGGTTTCAAACTGTTTTTTAAAGTGACTTCAACATCTCAAACTACTTTTTGAAATCCCTTTGATTGCATTGGGGCCAAAACTAAAGTTGAGTGAAACTCAATGATCTTAACTTTATGTTGTGAAACCACTTGAAAACATCAGCAATAGTTTTTACAGAAAAGAATGTTTTGAACAGTTTCCTGGTGGAAAACAAGGGTCACACATTTTAAACAAAAATTATTTACAGGCCCTGAACGTATGGTGAAATAAGGTTACCCTTTAAGTCTAACGCTTTTAAAGTCAAAGTACTCTGGTAAAAAACAGTTCTAAATGATGAAGTCCCCAGTACCCTTATGGTTAAGAACTGTTTGACGGTTTCCCCTTTTTTTAAAGTGCACTTCAATCTTAAAATCACCTTTTTAAATCCCCCTTAACTTGCAATGGACAAAATAAATTGAGGGAACTCAAAGTCTTAACTTTATTTGTGAAACCACTTTAAAAAACATCTGTGAAAGTTTTTGAAACAAAACTGTTTTGAACAGACCTAGTGGAAAAAAGTCCCCATGTGTACACAAACTGATTTTTAGCCCTTGATACGCAATGGGAAAAAAAGGGTTTCCTTCAACCTAATGCTGTGTAAAGTCAAAATACTTGGTAAAAAACAGTTCTAAATGATGAAACCCCAGTACCCTTATGGTTAAAATTGTTTTATGGGTTTCCCACTGTTTTTTTAAAGGGGAAATTTAACATCTCAAACTCAGCTTTTAAAACCTATTGAGTTGCATTGGGCAAAAAAATGAAGTTGGTTAAATTTAATAGTCTTAACTTCTATGTTGTGAAAGTTGAAATTTGAAAACATCTCAATAGTTTTCTACAGAAATGAACTGTTTTTAACAGTTTTCCCAGTGGAAAACAAGGCGCACACATTTTACAAAAAAGTGAAACAGGCCCTGAAACGTATGGTGAAATAAGGTTACCTTCAACTCTAACGCTTTTAAAGTCAAAATACTATGGTAAAAAAGTTCTAAATATAAAATCCCAGACCCTTTTTTTAAGAACTGTTTGGATGGTTTCCCAATGTTTTCAAAGGGACTTTACATCTTTAAACTACTTTTTTAAACCCCATTAACCAAAAGGACAAAACTGAAGTTTAGTGAAACTCAGATTTAACTTCTATGTTGTGAAACCACTTTAAACACATCTGCAATAGTTTTTACAGAAATTCTGTTTTAAAAAGTTTACTGTTGGAAAAAACCGTCCCATGGGGCACAAAATTGTTTTCAGGTCTTGAAAAAATGTTATGTTGAATTCAGGTTACCTTCAACTCTAACCTGTGGAAAGTCAAAACTTGGTAAAAGGGAGTTATAAATGATGAAGCCCCAGACCCCCATGGTTAAGAACGTTTGGGTGGTTTCACAACTGTTTTTCAAAATGCACTTCAAATCTCAAACCACTTTTTGAAACCCCTTTTACTTATTTGGGCCAAATCTAAAGTTGAGTGAATCTCAATACTTTAAATTCTATGTTTGGGGAAAACCCCTTGAAACACATCTGTGACATAGTTTTTTTCAGAAATGAACTGTTTTGAACAGTTTCCTTTTGGAAAAAAAGCCTACAGATGTGTACAAAATTTTTTCAGGTTTAAAAGTGTTATGATGAAGTCAGGTTACCTTCATCTCTAACTCTGTGGAAAGTCAAAATACTCTGGTAAAGGAGTTCTAAATGATGAAACCCCCATACCCTTATGGTTAGAACTGTTTGGGTGGTTTCCAACTGTTTTTCAAAGTGCAATTCAACATCTCAAACTCAGCTTTTTAAAATCCTATTGAGTTGCATTGGGCAAAAAAATGAAGGTTTTTAAAATTTTAAAAGTCTTAACTTCTATGTTGTGAAAGTTGAAAACTTAAACACATCTGCGAATGTTTTTTTTCAGAAATGAACTGTTTTGAACAGTTTCCCGGTGGAAAACAAGGCCAAATTTACCAAAGTTATTTTAATGAAACGTTATGGTGAAAAAGGTTCCCCTTTAACCTAACGCTGTAAAATCAAAATTTTCTGGTAAAAACAGTTCTAAAAGATAAATCCCAAAACCCCTTTTGGTTAAAAACTGTTTGGGTGGTTTCAACTGTTTTCAAAGTGCACTTCAACATCTCAAAACCTTTTTTTAAACCCTTGACTTTTTCCCAAAACTAAAGCGAGTGAAACTCAATGAGTCTTAACTTCTATGTTGTGTAAAACCCTTGGAAAAAATCAGGACATAGTTTTTACAGAAATGAACTGTTTTGAACAGTTTCCTTGGGAAAAAAAGGTGTCACAATGTGTCTCAAAATTGTTTTCAGGTTTGAAAAGTGTTATAGAATTCAGGTTACCTTCAACTCTAACTCTGTGGAAAGTCAAAGCCTGGTAAAGCAGTTCAAAAGAAAAATCCCCCGTACCCTTGGTTAAGAACTGTTTGAGGTTTTCCCCACTGTTTTCAAAGTGCACTTCACATCTTAAACTCACATTTTGAAATCCCCATTAACTTGAATGGACAAAAAATGAAGTTGGTGAAAATCAATGGTCTTAACTTTATGTTGTGAAACACTTGAAAACATCTTGGAATAGTTTTTAAGAAATAAACTGTTTTGAACAGTATCCTGGTGGAAAACAAGCCGCACAATGTGTACACAAACGATTTTCAGCCCTTTTTTTCGTTAGGTGAAATAAGGTTACCTTCAAATCTAACGCTGTGTAAAGTCAAAATACCCGGTAAAAAAGTTCTAAATGATGAAATCCCCCGACCCCATGGTTAAAATTGTTTTTATGGTTACCCACTGTTTTCAAAGTGAATTCAACATCTCAAAACCCGCTTTTGAAAATCCTATTGAGTTCATTGGGCAAAAAATGAAGTTGAGTTAAATTTAAAAGTCTTAACTTTATGTTGTGAAAGTTGAAAAACTTGAAACACATCTAATATTTTTTTACAGAAATGAACTTTTGAAAAGTTTCCTATGGAAAACAACGTCACACATTTACAAAAAGTGAAATTGGCCCCGAAAGCGTTTTGGTGAAATATTTCCCTTTAACTAACGCTTTTAAAGTCAAAAAACTATGGTAAAAAAGTTCTAAATGATAAAATCCAGACCCCTTATGGTTAAAAACTGTTTGATGGTTTCCCCAAATGTTTTTTTAGGGACTTACATCTTAAACTCACTTTTGAAATCCCCCTTAACTTGCAATGGACAAAAATGAAGTTGAGTGAAACCAATATCTTAACTTCTATGTTTGAAACCACTTGAAAAACATCTGCAATAGTTTTTTTCAGAAATGAACTGTTTTGAAAGTTTCCTTTTGGGAAAAAAACCCAAATGTGTACACAAAGTTTTTTTCAGGTCTTGAAAAATGTTAATGATGAAGTCAGGTTACCCCATCTCTAACTCTGTGGAAAGTCAAAATTTTGGAAAGGAGTTCTAAATATAAACCCCAGTACCCTTATGGTTAAGAACTGTTTGGGGGTTTCCCCAAATGTTTTTCAAAGTGCAACAACATCTCAAAACCCGCTTTTGAAAATCCTATTGAGTTGCAGGGGAAAAAATGAAGGTTAAATTTAATGAGTCTTAACTTCTATGTTGTAAAATTGAAAACTTGAAACACCTCCAATATTTTTTTCAGAAATGAACTGTTTTGAAAAGCCTGGGGAAAAAAAAGGCGCCCCCATGTGTACACAAAATTATTTTTTGGCCCCCGAAACGCTTATGGTGAAATAAAGGGTTCCTTCAACTCTAACGCTGTGTAAAGTCAAAATTCTCTGGTAAAACATTCTAAATGATGAAATCCCCAAACCCCTTTTGGTTAAGAACTGTTTGATGGTTTCCCAACTGTTTTCAAAGTGCATTTTAACATCTCAAACTCATTTTTTTAAATCCCCTTTTACTTCTTTGGGGCCCAAAACTAAAGCGAGTGAAACTCAATGAGTCTTAACTTCTATGTTTGTAAAAACTTGGAAAACATCAGCACATAGTTTTTACAGAAATGAATGTTTTGAACGTTTCCTGGTGGGAAAAAAAGGTGTCACACATGTGTACTCAAAGTTGTTTTTGGTCTTGAAAAGTGTTATGATGAATTCAGGTTACCTTCAACTCTAACTCTGTGGAAAGTCAAAAACCTGGGGCATTCTAAATGATGAAATCCCCTATCCTTATGGGTTTAAAAACTGTTTGGGTGGTTTCCCTACTGTTTTCAAAATGCACTTACATCAAACTCACTTTTTAAACCCCATTAACCTTTCAATGGAAAAAACTGAAGTTGAGTGAAACCAAAGAGTCTTAACTTTATGTTGTGAAAACCCCTTGAAACACATCTGTGACATAGTTTTTTTCAGAAAAAAATGTTTTGAACAGTATCCCGGTGGAAAACAAGCCGCCACATGTGTACACAAACTGATTTTCAGCCCTTGATGCCTTTTTGGTGAAATAAGGTTACCTTCAACTCTAGCCTGTGTAAAGTCAAAAACTTGGTAAAAAAGTTCTAAATGATGAAATCCCCCGATTAGGTTAAGAATTGTTTTGATGGTTACCCCTGTTTTTTAAAATGAATTAAATCTCAAACTCAGCTTTTTAAAATCCTATTGAGTTGCATTGGGGAAAAACTGAAGTTGAGTTAAATTTAATGAGTCTTAAAATTCTTTTGTTGTGAAAAATTGAAATACTTGAAACACATCTTACATAGTTTTTTCAGAAATGAACTGTTTTTAAAGTTTCCCGGGGGAAAAAAAGGGGGTCACAAAAAGTGTACACAAAGTGAATTTCAAGCCCTGAAACGCTTTTGGTGAAATAAGGCTACCTTCAACTGTAACCTGTGTAAAGTCAAAAATTATGGTAAAACAGTTCTAAATGATAAAATCCCCCGTAAATTTTTGGTTAAGAACTGTTTGGGTGGCCCAACTATTTTTCATAGTGACCAATCTTAAACTCACTTTTTGAAATCCCCATTAACTTGCAATGGGCAAAAACTGAAGGTGAGTGTAAGAGTCTTAACTTTATTTGGGAAAACCCCTTGAAATAATCTAGGGCATAGTTTTTTCAGAAATGAACTGTTTTGAAAGTTTCCCGTTGGAAAAAAAAGGGGGATCACACATGTGTACAAAAAATTGTTTTCAGGTCTTGAAAAGTGTTATGATGAATTCAGGTTTTCCTTCAACTCCCAACCTGTTGGGAAAAACAAAATACTCTGGTAAAAAGGGAGTTCTAAAAAGATGAAAACCCCCCGTACCCCTTAATGGTTAAGAACTGTTTGATGGTTTTACAACTGTTTTTTAAAGTGCACTTTTTAAAATCTCAAACTCACTTTTTTAAATCCCCTTTGACTTGCATTGGGCCAAATCTAAAGCGGGGTGAAACTCAATGAGTCTTAACTTCTATGTTGTGAAACCACTTGAAATACATCCCGCTTTTGTTTTTTTACAGAAATGAACTTTTTGAAAAGTTTCCCGTTAAAACAAGGTTCACACAGGCCCAAAATTTTTTCAGGCCCCCAAAAAATTTATGGTGAAATTAAAGGGTTTCCTTCAATCTAACCTGTGGAAAGTCAAAATACCTGGTAAAAGGGAGTTTAAAAGATGAAACCCCCCGTACCCTTTTGGTTAAGAACTGTTTGGGGGTTTCCCAAAATGTTTTCAAAGTGCACTTAAAATCTTAAAATTTACCCTTTTAAACCCCTTTAAATTGAAAAAGGGCCCAAAAAAAAAGTTGAGTGGAAAATCAATGAGTCTTTTAAATTCTAAGGGGTTTTGAAACCACTTGAAAAACATCGTTACATAGTTTTTTTAAAAAAAAAACTGTTTTGAAAGTTTCCCGGTGGGGGAAAAAAAGGGGGCCAAATGTGTAAACAAATTATTTTCAGGGTTTAAAAGCCCTTTTGGTGAAATAAGGTTTCCTTCAATCTAACGCTGGGAAAGTCAAAATACTCTGGGAAAAGCAGTTCTAAAAAGATGAAATCCCCAGTACCCTTATGGTTAAGAATTTTTTGGGTTGGGTTTTTTACTGTTTTTCAAAATGAATTCAAAATCTTAAAATCACCTTTTTAAAAAAAACCATTAACTTTCAAAAAGGGGGAAAAATGAAGGAGTTAAATTTTAAGAGTCTTAACTTCTATGTTGTGAAAAACCCCTTGAAACACATCTGTTACATAGTTTTTACAGAAAAAAACTGTTTTGAAAGTTTCCCCGGTGGAAAACAAGGGGTCCCCAAATGTGTGTACACAAAGGGTTTTTAAACCCCGAAACCGCTATGGTGAAATAAGGTTTCCTTCAACCTTTAAAACCCGTGTAAAGTCAAAATCCTGGTAAAACAGTTCAAAAAGATAAAAACCCCAGTACCCCCATGGTTAAGAATTTTTTTGATGGTTTCCCCCCTTTTTTTTTAAAGTGCAATTAAAATCTTAAAATCACTTTTTAAAAACCCCCCTTAATTGCATTGGGCAAAAAAATGGGAAGGGAGTTAAATTTTTTGAGTCTTAACTTCTATGTTGTGAAACCACTTGAAAACATCTGGACATAGTTTTTTTCAGAAATGAACTGTTTTTAAAAAGTTTCCCCGTTTGGAAAAAAAGGGTATAACGTGTACAAAAAGTTTTTTCAGGTCTTGAAAAGGTTTTGGTGAAAAAAGGTTACCTTCAACTCTAACCTGTGGAAAGTCAAAATACTTGGTAAAACAGTTTTAAATGATAAAAAACCCCCGTACCCTTAATGGTTAAGAACTGTTTGGGTGGTTTTTAACTGTTTTTTAAAGTGCACTTAAAATCTTTTTAAATCACTTTTGAAATCCCCTTTAAATTGCAAAAAGGGGGAAAAAAAAAAGTTGAGGAAACTCAATGAGTCTTAACTTCTATGTTGTGAAAACCCCTTGAAATACATCTTAATAGTTTTTTACAGAAATTAACTTTTTTAAAAAAGTTTCGTTGGAAAACAAGGTTTACACATGTGTACACAAAATTGTTTTCAGGTCTTGAAAAAATGTTATGATGAATTCAAAGGGTTTCCTTCAACTCTTTAAATCTGTGGAAAGTCAAAATACTCTGGTAAAGGCAGTTTAAAAAGATGAAACCCCAGTACCCTTTTTGGTTTAAAAACTGTTTGGGTGGTTTCAAACTTTTTTCAAAAATGCACTTCAACATCTCAAACTCACTTTTTTAAATCCCCTTTTACTTGCATTTTGGGGCCCAAAACAAAGTTGAGTGAAACTCAATGAGTCTTAACTTTATGTTGTGAAAAACCCCTTGAAAAAAAATCGCACATAGTTTTTTACAGAAATGAACTTTTTTGAACAGTTTCCGGGGTTAAAAAGGCGTACACATGTGTAAAACAAAGTTTTTTCAGGGGGTTTTTAAAAGGTTTTGGTGAAATTAAAGGGTTTCCTTCAATTAACCTGTGGAAAGTCAAAAAAAAATCTGGTAAAAGGGAGTTCTAAATGATGAAATCCCCAGTACCCTTTTTTGGTTAAGAACTGTTTGAGGTTTCCCAAATGTTTTCAAAGTGCAATTCAAAATCTTAAAACCCCCCTTTTTAAATTCCCCCCTTAATTGAAAGGGAAAAAATGAAGTTGGGGTTAAATTTTTTGAGTCTTTAAATTTATGTTGTGAAACCACTTGAAACACATCTTGCATATTTTTTTTCAGAAAAAACTGTTTTGAACAGTTTCCCGGTGGAAAACAAGGCCCTCACACATGTGTACACAAATGGGTTTTTAGGGGCCCTTTAAACCGCTATGGGGAAATAAGGGTTTCCTTTAACTCTAACGCTGTTTAAAGTCAAAATACTTCCGGGAAAAAAGTTCAAAAAGATTAAATCCCCAGTACCCTTATGGTTAAAAAATTTTTTTGGGTGGTTTCCCAAATGTTTTTCCAAAGTGAATTCCTTAAAATCACTTTTTAAAATCCCATTAATTGCAATTTGGGGGAAAAAATGAAGTTGGGGTTAAATTTTTTGAGTCTTTAAATTTTATTTGGGAAAACCCCTTGGGAAAAACTTTTAACATAGTTTTTTCAGAAATGAACTGTTTTGAAAATTTTTCCCGGGGGAAAACAAAAGGGGCCCCACATGTTTTAAAAAAGTTAAATTTTAGGTCCCCTTTAAACGCTTTATGGTGAAATAAGGTTCCTTTCAACTCTAACGCTGTGTAAAGTCAAAAAAACTTGGTAAAAACAGTTCTAAAAAGATAAAAACCCCAGTACCCCTTTTGGGTTTAAAAACTGTTTATGGTTTCCCAAATGTTTTTCAAAGTGCAATTTAAAATCTTAAACTCACTTTTTTTAAATCCCCCTTAATTGCAATTTGGGGGAAAAATGAAGTTGGGGTGGAAAACCCAAAGAGTTTTAACTTCTATGTTGTGAAACCAATTGAAAACATCTTTTACATAGTTTTTACAGAAAAAAACTGTTTTAAAAAGTTTCCCGGTTTGGGAAAAAAAGCCGCCCCAAAATGTGTACACAAATTGGTTTTGGCCCCTTTAAAAGTGTTTTGGTGAAATTAAAGGGTTTCCTTCAACTCTAACCTGTGGAAAGTCAAAATACTCGGTAAAGGGAGTTTAAATGATGAAACCCCAGTACCCTTTTTGGAAGAATTTTTTTGATGGTTTCCCAAATTTTTTGTAATTCAACATCTCAAACTCACTTTTTTAAAAAACCCCCTTTTATTGATTGGGCCCAAAAAAAAAGTTGAGTTAAATTTTTTGAGTTTTAACTTTTATGTTGTGAAAAAACTTGGGAAAACATCTCCAATAGTTTTTTACAGAAATGAACTTTTTTTAACAGTTTCCTGTTTTTAAAAAAAGGCCCCACATGTGTACAAAAGTTGTTTTCAGGTCTTGAAAAGTGTTATGATGAATTCAGGTTACCTTCAACTCTAACTCTGTGGAAAGTCAAAATACCTGGAAAGGCAGTTTAAATGATGAAAAACCCCCGTACCCTTATGGTTAAGAACGTTTTATGGTTTCCCCCAAATGTTTTCAAAGTGCAATTCAACATCTCAAACCCATTTTTGAAATTCCCCCGACTTTCATTTAAAAAACTTAAAATTGAGTTAAAAATGAGTCTTAACTTCTATGTTTAAAACCCCTTTAAAAAAACCCGGGGACATATTTTTACAGAAATGAACTGTTTTTAACAGTTTTGGGGGAAAAAAAGGGTCACAAAGTAAAAAAAAAGTTTTTTTCAGGCCCCCAAAAGTGTTATGGTGAAATAAAGGGTTTCCTTTTTAAAAACTTTAAACCTTTTTTAAAAATCAAAATACTTGGGAAACAGTTCTTAAAAAGATTAAACCCCAGAAATTTTTTGGTTAAGAACTGTTTGGGTGGTTTCCCCAAATGTTTTTCAAAGGCACTTTACATCTTAAAAATCACTTTTGAAATCCCCATTAACTTTTAAAATAAAAACTAAATTATGAAACTCAATATTCCCAAAATTTATGTTGTGAAAACCCCTTGAAAAAACTTTTTGATATAGTTTTTTTTAAAAAATGAACTGTTTTTAACAGGGTTCCCGGGAAAAAAAGGCGTCACAATTTTGGGACACAAAGTTATTTTCAGGTCCGGGAAAAGCCAAATAGGTGAAATAAGGTTCCCCCTTTAACTTAACGCTGTGTAAAAATCAAAAATAATTTGGTAAAAGCAGTTCTAAAAAGATGAAACCCCAGAAATTTTTTGGTTAAGAACTGTTTGGGTGGTTTCCCCCCTGTTTTCAAAGTGAATTTAAAATCTCAAACTCACTTTTTTTAAATCCCCTTTTAGTTGCATTGGGCAAAAACTGAAGTTGAGTGAAACTCAAGAGTCTTAACTTTATGTTGTGAAACCACTTGGGAAAAACATCTGTGACATAGTTTTTTCAGAAAAAACTGTTTTGAAAGTTTCCCGTGGAAAACAAGCCGTCACAATGTGTACCAAAATTTTTTTCAGGTTTTTAAAAGTGTTATGGTGAAATAAGGGTTTTTCCCCTTTTTTTCCCAACTCTTAAAATCAAAATACTCTGGGAAAAGGGAGTTCTAAAAAAATGAAACCCCAGTACCCTTTTGGTTAAGAATTGTTTTTGGGTGGTTTCCCAAATGTTTTTCAAAGTGAATTTTAACATCTCAAACTCAGCTTTGAAAATCCTATTGAGTTGTTCAAAAAACCCAAGGTTAAATTAAATTTAATGAGTTTTAACTTCTATGTTTGGGAAAATTTAAAAAACTTGAAACACATCTGGAATAGTTTTTTTGAAATGAACTGTTTTGAACAGTTTCCCAGGGTTAAGGGGTCACACATGTGTACAAAAATTTTTTCGGGCCCCCAAAAGGTTATGGTGAAAAAAGGTTACCCTTAACCCCTAAAACCCGTGGAAAGTCAAAAAAACTTGGTAAAACAGTTTAAAAAGATGAAACCCCAGTAAACCCCCCATGGTTAAGAACTGTTTGGATGGTTTTTCCCAAATGTTTTTCAAAGTGCACTTAAAATCTTAAACTCACTTTTTTAAACCCCTTAAATTAAAACAAAAACTAAAATTGAGGGAAAAACCCCCCGAGTCTTAACTTCCCATGTTGTGAAAACACTTAAAAAACTTGGACATAGTTTTTTTCAGAAATGCTTTTTTAAAAAGTTTCCTTGGGGGAAAAAAAGGGGTCACAATGTGTACAAAAAGTTTTTTTAGGTTTTTGAAAGTGTTTTGGTGAAATAAAGGGTTTCCTTCAACCTAACCTGTGGAAAGTCAAAATATTTGGTAAAAAAAAAAATTCTAAATGATAAAACCCCAGTACCCCTTTTGGTTAAGAACTGTTTGGGTGGTTTCCCAACTGTTTTTCAAAGGGACTTCAATCTTAAACTCACTCTTTTGAAATCCCCATTAACCCTTGGGGAATGGGAAAAAAATAAAGGGGGAAAAATCAATGAGTCTTAAAATTCATGTTGTGAAACCATTTTAAAACATCTGGACATAGTTTTTTTCAGAAATTAACTGTTTTAAAAAGTTTCCCTTTTAAAAAAAAGCCGTCACAATGTGTAAAAAAGTTTTTTTCCCGGCCCCTTTAAAAGGTTTTGGTGAAAAAAAAGGGTTTCCCTTTAACTCTAACCTGTGGAAAGTCAAAATACTCTGGTAAAAGGGAGTTTAAAAAGATGAAATCCCAGTACCATGGTTTTAAAAACTTTTGGGTTTCCCCAAAATGTTTTTTAAAGTGCAATTTAACATCTCAAACTCAAATTTTTGAAAACCCCTTTTATTTTCATTGGGCCCAAAAAAAAAGTTGAGGAAACTCAATGAGTCTTAACTTCTATGTTGTGAAACCACTTGAAAAACATCGGCATAGTTTTTTTCAGAAATGAACTTTTTGAACAGTTTTTTGGGGGAAAAAAAATAGCCCCAATGTGTAAACAAAAATTTTTTCAGGTTTCTGGCGTTATGGTGAAATAAAGGGTTTCCTTTTTTCTAAAACCCGTGGAAAGTCAAAAAAAAACCCGGTAAAAGGGAGTTCTAAATAAAGAAACCCCATACCCCTTTTGGTTAAGAACTGTTTGAGGTTTCCAAATGTTTTTCAAAGTGCAATTCAAAATCTTAAAATCACCTTTTTAAAATCCCATTAATTTTCAATTTGGGGGAAAAATGAAGTTAAATTAAATTTTTTGAGTCTTAACTTTTATGTTGTGAAATTAAAAACTTGAAACACATCTGTGACATAGTTTTTTACAGAAACAAAACTGTTTTGAACAGTATCCTGGTGGAAAACAAGCGTCACACATGTGTACACAGATTTTCAGCCCAATCCGTTATGGTGAAAAAAGGTTACCTTCAACTCTAATGCTGTGTAAAGTCAAAACTCTGGTAAAGCAGTTCATATGAAATCCCCAGTACCCTTATGGTAGATAAATTGTTTTTTGATGGTTACCCACTGTTTTTCAAGTGCAATTCAACATCTCAAACTCAGCTTTTGAAAATCCTATTGAGTTGCATTGGGCAAAAAACTGAAGTTGAGTTAAATTTAATGAGTCTTAACTTCTGATGTTGCGAAAGTTGAAACACTTGAAACACATCTGCGACATAGTTTTTTACAGAAATGAACTGTTTTGAACAGTTTCCTAGTGGAAAACAAGGCGTCACACATGTGTACAAAAAGTGAATTTCAGGCCCTGGAAAAGCGTTATGGTGAAATAAGGTTACCTTCAACTCTAACGCTGTGTAAAGTCAAAATACTATGGTAAAACAGTTCTAAATGATAAAATCCCCAGTACCCTTATGGTTAAGAACTGTTTGGATGGGTTCCCCAACTGTTTTTCATAGTGCACTTCACATCTTAAACTCACTTTTGAAATCCCCATTAACTTGCAATGGACAAAACTGAAGTTGAGTGAAACTCAATGAGTCTTAACTTCTATGTTGTGAAACCACTTGAAACACATCTGCGACATAGTTTTTTACAGAAATTAACTGTTTTAAACAGTTTACTGTTGGAAAACAAGCCGTCACACATGTGTACACAAAGTTGTTTTCAGGTCTTGAAAGTAAGTTATGTTGAATTCAGGTTACCTTCAACTCTAACTCTGTGGAAAGTCAAAATACTCTGGTAAAGGCAGTTATAAATGATGAAGCCCCAGTACCCTTATGGTTAAGAACTGTTTGGATGGTTTCACAACTGTTTTTCAAAGTGCACTTCAACATCTCAAACTCACTTTTGAAATCCTCTTTGACTTTGCATTGGGCAAAACTGAAGTTGAGTGAATCTCAATGAGTCTTAACTTCTATGTTGTGAAACCACTTGAAACACATCTGTGACATAGTTTTTTACAGAAATGAACTGTTTTGAACAGTTTCCTTGTGGAAAACAAGCCGTCACAATGTGTACACAAAGTTGTTTTCAGGTCTTGAAAGTATTATGATGAAGTCAGGTTACCTTCATCTCTAACTCTGTGGAAAGTCAAAATACTCTGGTAAAAGCAGTTCTAAATGATGAAACCCCAGTACCCTATGGTTAAGAACTGTTTCGATGGTTTCCCAACTGTTTTTCAAAGTGCAATTCAACATCTCAAACTCAGCTTTTGAAAATCCTATTGAGTTGCATTGGGCAAAAACTGAAGTTAAGTTAAATTTAATGAGTCTTAACTTCTATGTTGTGAAACCACTTGAAACACATCTGCGACATAGTTTTTACAGAAATGAACTGTTTTGAACAGTTTCCTTGTGGAAAACAAGGCGTCACACATGTGTACACAACAAAGTTATTTTAGGCCCTGAAACGCGTTATGGTGAAATAAGGTTACCTTCAACTCTAACGCTGTGTAAAGTCAAAATTCTCTGGTAAAAGCAGTTCTAAATGATGAAATCCCCAGTACCCTTATGGTTAAGAACTGTTTGGATGGTTTCCCAACTGTTTTTCAAAGTGCACTTTCACATCTCAAACTCATTTTTTGAAATCCCCTTGACTTGCATTGGGCCAAATCTAAAGTTGAGTGAAACTCAATGAGTCTTAACTTCTATGTTGTGAAACCACTTGAAAAACATCAGCGACATAGTTTTTTACAGAAATGAACTGTTTTGAACAGTTTCCTGGTGGAAAACAAGGCGTCACACATGTGTACACAAAGTTATTTTCAGCCCTTGAAGCGTGTTATGGTGTGAATAAAGGTTACCTTCAACTCTAACTCTGTGTAAAGTCAAAATACTCTGGTAAAAGCAGTTCTAAATGATGAAATCCCCAGTACCCTTATGGTTAAGAACTGTTTGGATGGTTTCCCACTGTTTTTCAAAGTGCAATTCAACATCTCAAACTCAGCTTTTGAAAATACCCATTGAGTTGCATTGGACAAAACTGAAGTTGAGTGAAACTCAATGAGTCTTAACTTCTATGTTGTGAAACCACTTGAAACACATCTGCGACATAGTTTTTTACAGAAATGAACTGTTTTGAACAGTTTCCTGGTGGAAAACAAGGCGTCACACATGTGTACACAAACTAATTTTCAGCCCTGAAACGCGTTATGGTGAAATAAGGTTACGTTCAACTCTAACGCTGTGTAAAGTCAAAATACTATGGTAAAAACAGTTCTAAATGATGAAATCCCCAGTACCCTTATGGTTAAGAACTGTTTGGATGGTTTACCCACTGTTTTTCAAAGTGCAATTCAACATCTTAAACTCAGCTTTTGAAATCCCCATTAACTTGCATTGGACAAAAACTGAAGTTGAGTGAAACTCAATGAGTCTTAACTTCTATGAAAGTTGAAACCACTTGAAACACATCTGTGACATAGTTTTTTTACAGAAATGAACTGTTTTGAACAGTTTCCTGGTGGAAAACAAGGCGTCACACATGTGTACAAAAAGAGAATTTAGGTCCTGAAAAGCGTTATGGTGAATTCAGGTTACCTTCAACTCTAACTCTGTGGAAAGTCAAAATACTCTGGTAAAGGCAGTTCTAAATGATGAAACCCCCAGTACCCTTATGGTTAAGAACTGTTTGGATGGTTTCCCAACTGTTTTCAAAGTGCACTTCAACATCTCAAACTCACTTTTGAAATCCCCATTAACTTGCATTGGACAAAAACTGAAGTTGAGTGAAACTCAATGAGTCTTAACTTCTATGTTGTGAAACCACTTGAAACACATCTGCGACATAGTTTTTTACAGAAATGAACTGTTTTGAACAGTTTCCTGGTGGAAAACAAGGCGTCACACATGTGTAAACAAAGTTGTTTTCAGGTCTTGAAAAGTGTTATGATGAAGTCAGGTTCCCTTCAACTCTAACGCTGTGTAAAGTCAAAAAACTCTGGTAAAAGCAGTTCTAAATGATGAAACCCCAGTACCCTTATGGTTAAGAACTGTTTGGATGGTTTCACAACTGTTTTCAAAGTGCACTTCAACATCTCAAACTCACTTTTGAAATCCCCTTTGACTTGCATTGGGACAAAAACTAAAGTTGAGTGAAACTCAATGAGTCTTAACTTCTATGTTGTGAAACCACTTGAAACACATCTGCGACATAGTTTTTTACAGAAATGAACTGTTTTGAACAGTTTCCTGGTGGAAAACAGGCGTCACACATGTGTACACAAAGTGAATTTCAGGTCTTGAAAAAGCGTTATGGTGAAATAAGGTTACCTTCAACTCTAACGCTGTGTAAAGTCAAAAGTACTCTGGTAAAAGCAGTTCTAAATGATGAAATCCCCAGTACCCTTATGGTTAAGAACTGTTTGGATGGTTTCCCAACTGTTTTTCAAAGTGCACTTCACATCTTAAACTCACCTTTTGAAATCCCCATTAACTTGCAATGGACAAAAAAACTGAAGTTGAGTGAAACTCAATGAGTCTTAACTTCTATGTTGTGAAACCACTTGAAACACATCTGTGACATAGTTTTTTACAGAAATGAACTGTTTTGAACAGTTTCCTGGTGGAAAACAAGCCGTCACACATGTGTACACAAAGTTGTTTTCAGCCCTTGAAACGCAGTTATAAATGATGAAGCTCCCAGTTATGGTGAAATAAGGTTACCTTCAACTCTAACGCTGTGTAAAGTCAAAATACTCTGGTAAAAGCAGTTCTAAATGATGAAATCCCCAGTACCCTTATGGTTAAGAACTGTTTTGATGGTTTCCCCACTGTTTTTCAAAGTGCAATTCAACATCTCAAACTCAGCTTTTGAAAATCCTATTGAGTTGCATTGGGAAAAACTGAAGTTGAGTTAAATTTAATGAGTCTTAACTTCTATGTTGTGAAAGTTGAAACACTTGAAACACATCTGCGACATAGTTTTTTACAGAAATGAACTGTTTTGAACAGTTTCCTAGTGGAAAACAAGGCGTCACACATGTGTACACAAAGTGAATTTCAGGCCCTGAAACGCGTTATGGTGAAATAAGGTTACCTTCAACTCTAACGCTGTGTAAAGTCAAAATACTATGGTAAAACAGTTCTAAATGATAAAATCCCCAGTACCCTTATGGTTAAGAACTGTTTGGATGGTTTCCCAACTGTTTTTCATAGTGCACTTCACATCTTAAACTCACTTTCTGAAATCCCCATTAACTTGCAATGGACAAAAACTGAAGTTGAGTGAAACTCAATGAGTCTTAACTTCTATGTTGTGAAACCACTTGAAACACATCTGCGACATAGTTTTTTACAGAAATGAACTGTTTTGAACAGTTTCCTGGTGGAAAACAAGGCGTCACACATGTGTACACAAAGTTGTTTTCAGGTCTTGAAAAGTGTTATGGTGAATTCAGGTTACCTTCAACTCTAACTCTGTGGAAAGTCAAAATACTCTGGTAAAGGCAGTTCTAAATGATGAAACCCCCAGTACCCTTATGGTTAAGAACTGTTTGGATGGTTTCACAACTGTTTTTCAAAGTGCACTTCAACATCTCAAACTCACTTTTTGAAATCCCCTTTGACTTGCATTGGGCCAAATCTAAAGTTGAGTGAAACTCAATGAGTCTTAACTTCTATGTTGTGAAACCACTTGAAACACATCTGTGACATAGTTTTTTACAGAAATGAACTGTTTTGAACAGTTTCCTTGTGGAAAACAAGCCGTCACAGATGTGTACACAAAGTTGTTTTCAGGTCTTGAAAAGTGTTATGATGAAGTCAGGTTACCTTCATCTCTAACTCTGTGGAAAGTCAAAATACTCTGGTAAAGGCAGTTCTAAATGATGAAACCCCCAGTACCCTTATGGTTAAGAACTGTTTGGATGGTTTCCCAACTGTTTTTCAAAGTGCAATTCAACATCTCAAACTCAGCTTTTTAAAATCCTATTGAGTTGCATTGAGCAAAAACTGAAGTTGAGTTAAATTTAATGAGTCTTAACTTCTATGTTGTGAAAGTTGAAACACTTGAAACACATCTGCGACATAGTTTTTTACAGAAATGAACTGTTTTGAACAGTTTCCTGGTGGAAAACAAGGCGTCACACATGTGTACACAAAGTTATTTTCAGGCCCTGAAGCGGCGTTATGGTGAAATAAGGTTACCTTCAACTCTAACGCTGTGTAAAGTCAAAATACTCTGGTAAAAGCAGTTCTAAATGATGAAATCCCCAGTACCCTTATGGTTAAGAACTGTTTGGATGGTTTCCCAACTGTTTTTCAAAGTGCACTTCAACATCTCAAACTCACTTTTTGAAATCCCCTTGACTTGCATTGGGCCAAATCTAAAGTTGAGTGAAACTCAATGAGTCTTAACTTCTATGTTGTGAAACCACTTGGAAAACATCAGCGACATAGTTTTTTACAGAAATGAACTGTTTTGAACAGTTTCCTGGTGGAAAACAAGGTGTCACACATGTGTACTCAAAGTTGTTTTCAGGTCTTGAAAAGTGTTATGATGAATTCAGGTTACCTTCAACTCTAACTCTGTGGAAAGTCAAAATACTCTGGTAAAGGCAGTTCTAAATGATGAAACACCCAGTACCCTTATGGTTAAGAACTGTTTGGATGGTTTCCCAACTGTTTTTCAAAGTGCAATTCAACATCTCAAACTCACTTTTGAAATCCTATTGAGTTGCATTGGGCAAAATCTGAAGTTGAGTGAAACTCAATGAGTCTTAACTTCTATGTTGTGAAACCACTTGAAACACATCTGCGACATAGTTTTTTACAGAAATGAACTGTTTTGAACAGTTTCCTGGTGGAAAACAAGGCGTCACACATGTGTACACAAAGTTATTTTCAGGCCTGAAACGTGTTATGGTGAAATAAGGTTACCTTCAACTCTAACGCTGTGTAAAGTCAAAGTACTCTGGTAAAAGCAGTTCTAAATGATGAAATCCCCAGTACCCTTATGGTTAAGAACTGTTTGGATGGTTTCCCAACTGTTTTTCAAAGTGCACTTCACATCTTAAACTCACTTTTGAAATCCCCATTAACTTGCAATGGACAAAAACTGAAGTTGAGTGAAACTCAATGAGTCTTAACTTCTATGTTGTGAAACCACTTGAAACACATCTGTGACATAGTTTTTTACAGAAATAAACTGTTTTGAACAGTATCCTGGTGGAAAACAAGCCGTCACACATGTGTACACAAAGTGATTTTCAGGTCTTGAAAAGTGTTATGATGAAATCAGGTTACCTTCAACTCTAACTCTGTGTAAAGTCAAAATACTCTGGTAAAAGCAGTTCTAAATGATGAAATCCCCAGTACCCTTATGGTTAAGAACTGTTTGGATGGTTTCCCACTGTTTTTCAAAGTGCAATTCAACATCTCAAACTCAGCTTTTGAAAATCCTATTGAGTTGCATTGGGCAAAACTGAAGTTGAGTTAAATTTAATGAGTCTTAACTTCTATGTTGTGAAAGTTGAAACACTTGAAACACATCTGCGACATAGTTTTTTACAGAAATGAACTGTTTTGAACAGTTTCCTGGTGGAAAACAAGGCGTCACACATGTGTACACAAAGTGAATTTCAAGCCCTGAAAAGCGCGTTATGGTGAAATAAGGTTACCTTCAACTCTAACGCTGTGTAAAGTCAAAAACTATGGTAAAAACAGTTCTAAATGATAAAATCCCCAGTACCCTTATGGTTAAGAACTGTTTGGATGGTTTCCCAACTATTTTTCATAGTGCACTTCACATCTTAAACTCACTTTTGAAATCCCCATTAACTTGCAATGGACAAAAACTGAAGGTGAGTGAAACTCAATGAGTCTTAACTTCTATGTTGTGAAACCACTTGAAATACATCTAGGACATAGTTTTTTACAGAAATGAACTGTTTTGAACAGTTTCCTGTTGGAAAACAAGGTATCACACATGTGTACAAAAGTTGTTTTCAGGTCTTGAAAAGTGTTATGATGAATTCAGGTTACCTTCAACTCTAACTCTGTGGAAAGTCAAAATACTCTGGTAAAGGCAGTTCTAAATGATGAAACCCCAGTACCCTTATGGTTAAGAACTGTTTGGATGGTTTCACAACTGTTTTCAAAGTGCACTTCAACATCTCAAACTCACTTTTGAAATCCCCTTTGACTTGCATTGGGCCAAATCTAAAGTTGAGTGAAACTCAATGAGTCTTAACTTCTATGTTGTGAAACCACTTGAAAACATCAGCGACATAGTTTTTTACAGAAATGAACTGTTTTGAACAGTTTCCTGGTGGAAAACAAGGCGTCACACATGTGTAAACAAAGTTATTTTCAGGCCCTGAAACGGAAATAAGGTTACCTTCAACTCTAACGCTGTGTAAAGTCAAAGTACTCTGGTAAAAGCAGTTCTAAATGATGAAATCCCCAGTACCCTTATGGTTAAGAACTGTTTGGATGGTTTCCCAACTGTTTTTCAAAGTGCACTTCACATCTTAAACTCACTTTTAAAATCCCCATTAACTTGCAATGGACAAAACTGAAGTTGAGTGAAACTCAATGAGTCTTACCTTCTATGTTGTGAAACCACTTGAAACACATCTGCGACATAGTTTTTTACAGAAATGAACTGTTTTGAACAGTTTCCTGTTGGAAAACAAGCCGTCACACATGTGTACACAAAGTGATTTTCAGGCCTTGAAAGCGTTATGGTGAAATAAGGTTACCTTCAACTCTAACGCTGTGTAAAGTCAAAATACTCTGGTAAAAGCAGTTCTAAATGATGAAATCCCAGTACCCTTATGGTTAAGAACTGTTTGATGGTTTCCCCACTGTTTTTCAAAGTGCAATTCAACATCTCAAACTCAGCTTTTGAAAATCCTATTGAGTTGCATTGGGCAAAAACTGAAGTTGAGTTAAATTTAATGAGTCTTAACTTCTATGTTGTGAAACCACTTGAAACACATCTGCGACATAGTTTTTACAGAAATGAACTGTTTTGAACAGTTTCCTGGTGGAAAACAAGGCGTCACACATGTGTACACAAAGTGAATTTCAGGCCCTGAAACGCGTTATGGTGAAATAAGGTTACCTTCAACTCTAACGCTGTGTAAAGTCAAAATACTATGGTAAAAACAGTTCTAAATGATAAAATCCCCAGTACCCTTATGGTTAAGAACTGTTTGGATGGTTTCCCAACTGTTTTTCATAGTGCACTTCACATCTTAAACTCACTTTTGAAATCCCCATTAACTTGCAATGGACAAAAACTGAAGTTGAGTGAAACTCAATGAGTCTTAACTTCTATGTTGTGAAACCACTTGAAATACATCTGCGACATAGTTTTTACAGAAATGAACTGTTTTGAACAGTTTCCTGGTGGAAAACAAGGCGTCACACATGTGTACACAAAGTTGTTTTCAGGTCTTGAAAAGTGTTATGATGAATTCAGGTTACCTTCAACTCTAACTCTGTGGAAAGTCAAAATACTCTGGTAAAGGCAGTTCTAAATGATGAAATCCCCAGTACCCTTATGGTTAAGAACTGTTTGGATGGTTTCCCAACTGTTTTTCAAAGTGCACTTCAACATCTCAAACTCAGCTTTTGAAATCCCTATTGACTTGCATTGGGCAAAACTGAAGTTGAGTTGAAACTCAATGAGTCTTAACTTCTATGTTGTGAAACCACTTGAAACACATCTGCGACATAGTTTTTTACAGAAATGAACTGTTTTGAACAGTTTCCTGGTGGAAAACAAGGCGTCACACATGTGTACACAAAGTGAATTTCAGGCCCTGAAACGCGTTATGGTGAAATAAGGTTACCTTCAACTCTAACGCTGTGTAAAGTCAAAATACTATGGTAAAACAGTTCTAAATGATGAAATCCCCAGTACCCTTATGGTTAAGAACTGTTTGGATGGTTTCCCAACTGTTTTTCAAAGTGCACTTCACATCTTAAACTCACTTTTTGAAATCCCCATTAACTTGCATTGGGCCAAATCTGAAGGTTGAGTGAAACTCAATGAGTCTTAACTTCTATGTTGTGAAACCACTTGGAAAACATCAGCGACATAGTTTTTTACAGAAATGAACTGTTTTGAATAGTTTCCTGGTGGAAAACAAGGTGTCACACATGTGTACTGAAAGTTGTTTTCAGGTCTTGAAAAGTGTTATGATGAATTCAGGTTACCTTCAACTCTAACTCTGTGGAAAGTCAAAATACTCTGGTAAAGGCAGTTCTAAATGATGAAACCCCAGTACCCTTATGGTTAAGAACTGTTTGGATGGTTTCACAACTGTTTTTCAAAGTGCACTTCAACATCTCAAACTCACTTTTTGAAATCCCCTTTGACTTGCATTGGGCCAAATCTAAAGTTGAGTGAAACTCAATGAGTCTTAACTTCTATGTTGTGAAACCACTTGAAAAACATCAGCGACATAGTTTTTTACAGAAATGAACTGTTTTGAACAGTTTCCTGGTGGAAAACAAGGCGTCACACATGTGTAAACAAAGTTATTTTCAGGCCCTGAAACGCGTTATGGTGAAATAAGGTTACCTTCAACTCTAACGCTGTGTAAAGTCAAAGTACTCTGGTAAAAGCAGTTCTAAATGATGAAATCCCCAGTACCCTTATGGTTAAGAACTGTTTGGATGGTTTCCCTACTGTTTTTCAAAGTGCACTTCACATCTTAAAATCACCTTTTGAAATCCCCATTAACTTGCAATGGACAAAACTGAAGTTGAGTGAAACTCAATGAGTCTTAACTTCTATGTTGTGAAACCACTTGAAACACATCTGTGACATAGTTTTTTACAGAAACAAAACTGTTTTGAACAGTATCCTGGTGGAAAACAAGCCGTCACACATGTGTACACAAACTGATTTTCAGCCCTTGATACGCGTTATGGTGAAATAAGGTTACCTTCAACTCTAACGCTGTGTAAAGTCAAAATACTCTGGTAAAAGCAGTTCTAAATGATGAAATCCCCAGTACCCTTATGGTTAAGAATTGTTTTGATGGTTACCCACTGTTTTTCAAAGTGCAATTCAACATCTCAAACTCAGCTTTTGAAAATCCTATTGAGTTGCATTGGGCAAAACTGAAGTTGAGTTAAATTTAATGAGTCTTAACTTCTATGTTGTGAAAGTTGAAACACTTGAAACACATCTGCGACATAGTTTTTTACAGAAATGAACTGTTTTGAACAGTTTCCTGGTGGAAAACAAGGCGTCACACATGTGTACACAAAGTGAATTTCAGGCCCTGAAACGCGTTATGGTGAAATAAGGTTACCTTCAACTCTAACGCTGTGTAAAGTCAAAATACTATGGTAAAACAGTTCTAAATGATAAAATCCCCAGTACCCTTATGGTTAAGAACTGTTTGGATGGTTTCCCAACTGTTTTTCATAGTGCACTTCAACATCTTAAACTCACTTTTTGAAATCCCCATTAACTTGCAATGGACAAAAACTGAAGTTGAGTGAAACTCAATGAGTCTTAACTTCTATGTTGTGAAACCACTTGAAATACATCTGCGACATAGTTTTTACAGAAATGAACTGTTTTGAACAGTTTCCTGTTGGAAAACAAGCGTCACACATGTGTACACAAAGTTGTTTTCAGGTCTTGAAAAGTGTTATGATGAATTCAGGTTACCTTCAACTCTAACTCTGTGGAAAGTCAAAATACTCTGGTAAAGGCAGTTCTAAATGATGAAAACCCCCAGTACCCTTATGGTTAAGAACTGTTTGGATGGTTTCCCAACTGTTTTTCAAAGTGCACTTCAACATCTCAAACTCACTTTTGAAATCCTATTGACTTGCATTGGGCCAAATCTGAAGTTGAGTGAAACTCAATGAGTCTTAACTTCTATGTTGTGAAACCACTTGAAATACATCTGCGACATAGTTTTTACAGAAATGAACTGTTTTGAACAGTTTCCTGTTGGAAAACAAGGTCACACATGTGTACACAAAGTTGTTTTCAGGTCTTGAAAAGTGTTATGATGAATTCAGGTTACCTTCAACTCTAACGCTGTGGAAAGTCAAAATACTCTGGTAAAGGCAGTTCTAAATGATGAAACCCCCAGTACCCTTATGGTTAAGAACTGTTTGGATGGTTTCACAACTGTTTTTCAAAGTGCACTTCAACATCTCAATCTCACTTTTTGAAATCCCCTTTGACTTGCATTGGGCCAAATCTAAAGTTGAGTGAAACTCAATGAGTCTTAACTTCTATGTTGTGAAACCACTTGAAAAACATCAGCGACATAGTTTTTTACAGAAATGAACTGTTTTGAACAGTTTCCTGGTGGAAAACAAGGCGTCACACATGTGTACACAAAGTTATTTTCAGCCCTGAAACGCGTTATGGTGAAATAAGGTTACCTTCAACTCTAACGCTGTGTAAAGTCAAAATACTATGGTAAAAGCAGTTCTAAATGATGAAATCCCAGTACCCTTATGGTTAAGAACTGTTTGGATGGTTTCCCAACTGTTTTTCAAAGTGCACTTCAACATCTTAAACTCACCTTTTGAAATCCCCATTAACTTGCAATGGACAAAACTGAAGTTGAGTGAAACTCAATGAGTCTTAACTTCTATGTTGTGAAACCACTTGAAACACATCTGTGACATAGTTTTTTACAGAAATGAACTGTTTTGAACAGTTTCCTGGTGGAAAACAAGCCGTCACACATGTGTACACAAAGTGAATTTCAGGCCCTGAAGCAGCGTTATGGTGAAATAAGGTTACCTTCAACTCTAACAGCTGTGTAAAGTCAAAATACTCTGGTAGAAAAGCAGTTCTAAATGATGAAATCCCCAGTACCCTTATGGTTAAGAACTGTTTGATGGTTTCCCAACTGTTTTCAAAGTGCACTTCAACATCTCAAACTCACTTTTGAAATCCCATTGAGTTGCAATGGGAAAAACTGAAGTTGAGTGAAACTCAATGAGTCTTAACTTCTATGTTGTGAAACCACTTGAAACACATCTGCGACATAGTTTTTTACAGAAATGAACTGTTTTGAACAGTTTTCCTGGTGGAAAACAAGCCGCCACACATGTGTACACAAAGTTATTTTCAGGCCCTGAAAACCGCTTATGGTGAAATAAGGTTACCTTCAACTCTAACTGTGTAAAGTCAAAATACTCTGGTAAAAGCAGTTCTAAATGATGAAACCCAGTACCCTTATGGTTAAGAACTGTTTGGATGGTTTCCCAACTGTTTTTCAAAGTGCAATTCAACATCTCAAACTCAGCTTTTGAAAATCCTATTGAGTTGCATTGGGCAAAAACTGAAGTTAAGTTAAATTTAATGAGTCTTAACTTCTATGTTGTGAAACCACTTGAAACACATCTGCGACATAGTTTTTTACAGAAATGAACTGTTTTGAACAGTTTCCTGGTGGAAAACAAGCCGTCACACATGTGTACACAAAGTTGTTTTCAGGCCCTGAAACGCGTTATGGTGAAATTCAGGTTACCTTCAACTCTAACTCTGTGGAAAGTCAAAATACTCTGGTA
>NC_053155.1:322663551-322707793 GCF_016835505.1 Polypterus senegalus | reverse complement strand
GGGGGGGGCCCCGGCCCCCCAAAATCAGGATGCTTCCGATGCCTCTCTGTGGTGCCGGACCCAACGGGAGGAGGCCGGAAGACCCACGCGAGGATTTGTCTCCCAGCTGGCCTGGAACCCTTTTGGACTCCGAAGAGTGGAAGAAGTGCTAGAGAGGGAAGTCTGGCTTCGTTGTGCTACCCCTACACCGGATGCGGAAGGATGATGGATGATGGATGGAGAATTATGTTGATGGGTTCAGGATACAGGCAATATAATTTCACTATGTTGTACGGTGACAATAAACCACACACTTAGAAAGGGTCAATAGAATTTATTAGTTGTTGGTTTCTAGTCAGAGACAGGGTCATAGATTAATTTGTTAATGTTTGAGTTTGTTAATACCTTTGGTGAGGGCATTAAAGAATTTTAAGTTACAGACTTACCTGCAATGAGTGTTCTTTAAATGTTGCCACAGAAACCCCATTCCCCTTTTTTTCATTATTTCTCTGCTCTAGGGCATATTAGCTCTACTATTCTGACAGCAATAAATTACCCCCTTTTTTCTTTGGTTACTACTCAGTATTTGCTTAGGAAAATTTTTTAAAATATTGTTTTGAAAGGGAATTGCATATAAAATTAGTATCCATCTTAGTGGGCTTGTAAGTGGACCAAAATTTCCCAGGCCTTTAGTGTGCCAAATGGTTTCTAAATATGAAAAAATGTAAACTGTTTCTAGAAAATGATAATTTATAGTAAAGAAAACCAGACTAGTTAATGGCATTGTAATAAACACGACCTATTAGTGGTTATGCCAAATGTTATTACATTTTTCAATAAATCAAGAAACCATTAGGGATCACAGGTGTAATAACTTATTAAAGATGAACTACAAACCATTTCACATATCTAGGTATTTTACATCTTTTACATATTAAAACTGAAGTGCTATATTTCTAATTTTCAAAACTCCTAACCCATACACTTATTCTGTTTCTAATTAAACAAACTTCATCTGAATTTCTACAAACTAAAATAAAGATTCTTAATGAGTTATTTTTGAACATTTAACAAATGTAGTGACAACAGGTCATTTAGTCCAGAAGTTTCTTAATCCTATTCACCTTGATTCCCCAAAATAGAATTAAGTTGAGATTTGAAGGTCCCTAAAGCCGACTCTCCATTGTGCTACTTAGTATTTTATTCCGGGTTCACTTGATAGAAAACAATTTCTAATATTTTAAGAAAGGTAAGTTTGGTATTTTAAATGAAACTGAAGCCAAATTAGGGTAATTTTTTCCACATAAAATTGTGTTCTGAAGTGAACATTTTTTTATAAATTTTTATTTTTCCTTTGTTTTTTCATGAAAAACTTGAACAATGGAAAATGGGTCCATAGGGAAAAAAAAAGTTAAAAAACTTATCAAATATATCAATTTTTCGCCAAAAATGTTATTGATTTTTGACCTCTGTCTTAGATTGCACACATATGCAAAAATTTTCCCATACGTTTAAAAGGAGACTTTTCCAATCATATTTTGAAAGTAATGCTAGGGATCTACTGCAAAATTCCTTCATGATTCTAAAATATTGATCATGTCACCATTTAATCTCACCTTTTTAGTCAGTCATCTCTTGTTTGCTGAACTGAAAAAGTTCATCTCCTTCAGTCTCCCTAAAGTTCATAACTCTCAATCCCAATAGTAATACTCCACTGACTGTCTTTAGCATTCCTATGAGTATGTCTTATCATGTATACGGAAATAAAAACTACAAATCATGAATCTCGGGTGTTGTTAAACTTACTTACAACACAAACACCACATAATCAGACCCTATCCCCGTAATCACTAATTATAAATGTTGCCTGCACAGCCATCACTCCTTATGTATCCACACTGGGACTACTAGCTTAGGCATAAACAACACATGAGTGTCGCCTCATATAATATAATACTTAAGGTTACTTGGGTCCCCAAGAATAATTAAGACACATGAAGGCTGATATGCCTTCAATATGCCACTTACCCAAATGACAATGTATTACTTCCACCATGCTACCATCTATGGGAATGTCTCTGACAGCCCCTAACCCTTTAATAAAGAAGTGGCAGTCTGCCCCCCACCAGGTGCCTTGTGTTTTATTACTTCAGTCACTTAATATATAAAGAAATGTAACAGCATGGTATTTTTTTTTAGAACAGAATATAGCAGTAGAAGTAAGTCTCAATGATATTACAACCTTAATAACAGAGCAGCATCCCCAGTTAAACCTGTTGGGCCCTTTCTTGTTATCCCATTGTTTCCCTATTCAGCCCCCCATCTCTATTAAGCTTCCCCTTTAAAGCTAACCCCCCAAAGTCTGTACTCAACCTTCGGGTGGGCAATGGACAACTGTTTTTCAATGGACCATTTTGTTGGGGTTTCTGTGTTGCAGATTCATCTCTACAAATAAGTAAGATCAGAATTCTGATAGAGTATGCAGCAAACTTCTGGTTCAGGCATTAATCTTGTCACAGCTGAACTACCACAAATGACAGGAGCTGGCAGGAGTACGGGTTTGGTACAAAACCACAAAGATGATAAAAATGCTGGCACCTTGGTGTTCAACAGTTGATGCGGCACATGCACCCTCATTTCATATTGCTACATTGGTTCCTGTAGCATTTGTTAAACTTGGGATGTTTGGGCCTCCTGAGTAGTAAACAGGCCTATATATGATGAGACACCAGAGGTCCTGTGATTCTCTTCTACTCAGGTCTACTTAGAATGGCATCTAGTAAAGTCAACTTTCTGTGGCATTAAATCTCAATTCAGACTCTCTTCATCTGTAGGGTTTCCCAGGTAGTAGAATGAGCAGTCCACCTTTATTGAACTTTTGAGTGCCTCAGTGAGTTTAAGAAGCATTTGAAGACTCTCTTGTTTGGTGAATTTCTGTCTGACTTTTTCTGTTAAAATTTTGTAACCTAGGAATTGTAACAGCTTGTAGTTTGATCTTTAGCTCTGTACTTATGATGATCAATTTATAACCTTGTCCTGTAACGCTTGCTCCTAAACAGTCCCAAACTGGATGTTTACTCATTCTGTTGACCTCTTATGGTTACTTTGCATAAAGTGGCTGCTAACAAATAAATTTAAATGTAATATAACGGAAAACAGAAATGAGTAGTAATGGCTGGATGTAGAGTCCTAAATAAAAAGCACTTTAAAGTCAGAGAGCTTCATGAGAATTTAGTGGTGTCAAAAGGGTGGTGTCCTAGGGGCTTTGCTTAAATTCAGTAATTGGTCTGATTCATGGATGGCACTTCGATGTCCATGAAAGTAGTACCTCTGATGAAAATGAAGACTCTCTCTTCTGTCTGACATCACCCCCTCAGAAATATCATTTTCTCCTTCTGACATTCATTTTTTTGTTCAAAAGCAACATTTCACTACAAGATGGAGATGTGTTATCATTATATACAACAGAAATCTCGATGTTATAAATAGACCTCATTGTGTTACAATTTATTTTATAATTTGCTATAATTCAATGCAAAATGCTACCTAACAAATTATCAAACAATGACTAACTCAATTCCAGGGGGTATGAATTACACCAATATGATGTAAAGGTATTAAGATAAAGACCCATCATTTCAGTATATGTGGATGAAGCAAAGGTCTCATTTTGATTCATATTCTTAATTTCTCCATCTTCTTAGTTATGAATTTTTAAATTTTATAATACTTGAAAAGAGATTTATTCTTGTTTTGTAAAAATAGAAGTGTGCTGTTTTTTAAAACTAATGATATAACAAAAATTTTTTGGTTGCAATTTGAGACTTAGTTAAATACTGTATAAACCAATAGCATAAATTGCAGGATGTGTTGGAATTTTCTAGGAGAGGACTTTTGATAGTAGTTCAGTTATTTGGAACCACTGTTTATGAACTGGGGGACTGTTCCCCAAACTATGTAAATGTTTCCATTTATATTGTAATGTTGACAGATTTCTGAGTCTTCAAGTCTCTTGAGAGAAAATCCAATTTTGCATTAGATGGGTTTTGAGTACCTTATATATTGTACCTGATGAATCTGAACATTTGTGGGGTGATCTTTCAGAGCCCAGAGTCACTGATTACAAGGTCTTAGCCTATTTGTCTTGTAATGCATAAAAGACATCTGCTTTTATATAAATTTTACAAAGCTTTCAATTATTTTTCTTTAAACTCCCATGTAAAACTGCCAGCTAATACTGAACTATATGAATTATCCAGGAAAATACAAAGAGAGGCCTAGATAAAATGGTATGGTGAATAAATTGAAAATAATGCTATTACTGGAAGTCTTATGGACAGAGGTCGAAAAGGAAATCAATTTTTTTTTAGTAATGGTGTGAGCAAATTGGAAGAATTTTTCTGCCATTATCTTGATTTATTAATTGTGAAATTAGTGCTATGAGATTGTAATTGTAAGGTATGGAGTAATTTCTTTTTCTTATTAAAAATGTGACATATGTTAAGAATGGGCAACTAAAAAGGCTAGACAGTGGTCGATATGTCACTTGCATTAGTGGGTACACAAAATTTTAATAACATCCGAGTTTTTAAAATTACCAATAAATAAAATTCTTTATTGAAACTAGATTACAAAATCTCCCCAGACATCTCCAGGATATACCTATTTGGTTGTTTAAGTAAACATTTAAAATGTGGGAGAATGAATTAATGGAAAGTTAGTTAATTATAGTCCCCCTTTTCTTTACTCTTTAGAGTTAAGGATAATATACAGTGGGGTGTTTTGTTTCCTGAAAAATTTTTAACATTGTCTGGCTTAGAAGCCCATTCAGTTTTTTTTTTTTTTTTTTTTTTTTGTTTTTGAAGGGACCCCTTACAAAGGTTTTGTTTCAAGGGGGTATAATTTTAAAACTTAAATGGCTGAGGGGAAAAAGGGCAACTTTTGAAGTCCTGTTTTTTTGTTACAGTTTAAATGAAATTTGGGTAAACATTTTTTTCCTAAATTTTTAATCAATCATCCCTCCGTTACGAACCCCCCTAATCCCCGTTGGGCTGGGGCAGTCGTTGCAAGGGGGGATAAACATGAAAAAAACGGGTGTCCATAAAAATGTTGATCCCATTGTGGTTATTTGAATGGTAGGACATCATGACTTCTATTTACATCTATCCCAAGATATTCACAACGTGAAATGTTTCTATGATTTTTAAGATTTAGTGTTCCTTTAAAACACTGTATTAAAGGGCATCCTTATTTTCGATTAGTTGTAAAAAAAATTACCAAAATTGTTTTGGAGTGCCTCCTTTTTAAAATTTGTTGCTTTTTTTTTAAGATTTTATGCCTGACTCTAAGAACTAAATCATTTAGGGCTATTGTACCCAATCCTGAGTTTTAAATACACACTTGTAGCCCTTGTTTATTTAGAATAAATGTTTGCCTTACACTGATGAATTACCTGCAAAAATCCTTAAAACAGAAGAAGAATAAGCAAAGTTCCCCTATAAAACACACCAGTGAAATATGAAATTAGGTTCAGCCCTGATGCATGTGCATCACCTTGCATGTGATGTTCACACACAATAACAATTTTCAAACAGGATACAAAGATTGAGTTTAAACTTAAATTAATAAATCACACAGCTTTTTTTATTTCAGTGTAAGGATGGAATGAGTCTGGATGAGTTTTTTTTATATATTTTTATGTATTTGGAAGTCAAAGAATGTAGTTCTCTATTTGTAGGGTTTTTTAACTTTAAAGTTTTTCAACCCCAAAAATCAAACCCATGGATTGTCTGGGTGAGATGGCAGATTTCACAATCCCAAATTCTATTGCAGGAGGAAGACTTTTTCCTTCTCCACTTTGTCTGTTTTTTTCTCATTGCAAAGCCCCGGACACAGGAAATTAAAGTAAATGATCTGTACAGGAAAGATGGAAAATTATTATTTAAACTTGAATAGAGGACAATTCAACTTCTTATTCAAGGTATTCCAAACATGTAATTAAACTTTTGAATAGTCATAAATAAACAGATGGAATAAAACAGACTGGAAGAGCACTATGACGTTAGGTCCACTCGTAAATAGAAAATTCTTGAGTTCTGCTTGTTATTACAAGCTAAGGGCAATGAGAAAGAATAAATACTTGAGCTACAGACAATGTTTGATTAAAAAGAACATTAACTAAAGAACTGCATCATCCTAATAAGAAATATATAGATCCAATAAATACAAACTATGAGATTATTTTCTTTGAATGGACTGAATTCAGATTGGCACATCTCTTGAAATCAGATATGCCATAGAGGCAAAAAACATCAGCTAAATCCACAAAGCTCACTTTGTATGTAAAGGTAAGCTATATAGACAGATATGACACATCCCCATAGATAATAGAACAGAACATTCTCAAACTTGTCTAATCAAATTTAAGGTCAAGGAAGCCTGCCCTCCACTGACTCAGTGCCTTAACGCAGAGTTGTTGGCATGATCAGTGATCCTGAGCATGCTGTCAGGAGATGTGTACCCTGGGGGGGCAGCAAATTCAGAGGTGAGTTCCTGACTGAGACTGACTCAGTTATCTCCCCATCCATCAGGGAGTCCATCCAAAGTAGTTTAACTTCCTGCTGTACCTCATTGTCTTGCACTTGGCTTGGCATATGGATACCCAACAGAAAGTGATGTGAGTAAGGATTGCACCCCTCGCACATGATATCAATAAGTCCTTTGCATGGCTTTTTCTTCCAACTGCTGTATCTTCCTCATCCTTTCTCCTGCATCAAAGTCTTACAGTAATGGCAACATACAGGGGAACTATCATTGGTGATGGTGTATGCTGTTAATATGAAACCTGCATGGTGAGATTCCCGTTTAGAGGCACACCTGGGAAAAGTGCCTTGTCCGTGTCCTGCCAGCATGACTAGGCAGCCTTTTAAAGGATAACAATGCCTACTCCTGATAGGGGGGGCAATAAAAAGCTTCCTCAACAAAGTTTGTCTAAACTGTACTTGGCCAGCCAAACGTACCTGGGGAGTCATCCTCTACATGTGGTTAAAAAACTTGGAATTTTTCATCCTAGGTTCTTGGATTGTCCTCACACTTGTAATTCAACCACCTTTGGAAAACAACCCTTGTAGCCTAGAGTTCCAATGTGCAAGGTGGACATCTGTGCCCTCAGCGAGACTCACCTTGATGAAGGATCCATCACTGAAACTACATCCTGACATTCATTTTTTCGGGAATGACTGACCACAGTCAGAGATCTCCTCCTGAAAAAACAAAGAGTCTCCTGTCAGAATCAAGTTCACCTTAAGGGAACCCCGTCATTCCACGCAAACTTCCATATGACAATCATCACACATATGGTCCTATGCTGGATCAACACAGAAAGAAAATAACAATTTGTGTTTCCACTAACAAATCAATCTGGAATGTTTTGCTTCAGACAAGATTGCCCTTCTTGGGGACTTCAATGCATGAGTTGGAAGAAGCTCTGATGTCTAGAATGATGGATCGGAAACCTGGAACTGGGAACATGAACAGTAATGAGCTCCATCCATGTCCTTCTTTTGGAGCACCAACTTTTACTAACACAAAGCTCGAGCTCCAAACAAACAAAGATGACATGGATGCATCTTTGATCAAAGAACTGTCGCTGATTCATCCGGTCCATCCTCGGGGCCATATTTAGAACAACAATCCTCCAAGCCATGCCTCAATGTTGCATCCTTTCAACCATTGGGCACCAGAGGCATTGACAAGTCATCTTCAGATTCGCCAACATATCCCTATCCCCCCAAAGATGGCGATATCATGACTACCAATCCTGATGCTGATGAACTGTGGACCTCACGCTCACAGCCCTGCAGTCCTCCTCCAAGAAAACCCTTGGGTTCTCAAAGAGGAGGAATCCAGACTGGGTTTAAAAACACAGACAAGATTCGTTCTCCTGGAGGCCAAGAATGGCATTTCAAGCTCACCTTGTGAATCCATCTTCAGTTTACCTCCTGTAGAAGAGGGCAAAAAATATATCAATTACACAATGCAGGTTCTTTTAAACTAGTGATCAACAAGGCGCTGAAATACAATGCTATGCAGATGAGAACAAAAACCTATGATATTGACAATGCCATCAAAAGAATTTATGGTCCTTCTCATTGTAATGTAGCTCCAGGCAGAACAGCAGATGGGGGACACCCCTTAAAGACAAACATCAAATAATGAATCGTTGGGCAGATCACTTTAGGAAAGTATTAAATCAAAGAATCCAGCAAATTTCATTCCTCAAGAAATATCCCACTTCCCAGGTCCCTGAACTGATAATGTCCAACTATCCACAAAATAAATGTGTGTAACAAAAGGCTATCCAGTTTACAGTGCTTTTCAATATTTATGTTGTTGCTGCCACTCTTCTATCCAGAAATGTGTGGACCCCACTGATGTAGTGAGACCTGCACCGACTGGATGGCAATATGTTAAACCCCGGAAGATGTCACCACGAAACCTCCTTGACAATCATCTATGAATTTCAGTATTCCAATGATGTTTCCAATGTAGCTCTTCACCCGGGGAAGATTTTGAGCACTGTTGAGTCGTTACCTCAAAATTTTTTCCTGATCCAAGAAATCAGCACCCCCAAAGACATGCCCCTTCAGACTGTCTTCCACCACACAGATCCTTAAAAGGACATCAAATTTGCAACAAGACACTGGGGAACACAAATTTCCTCCCTACCTTGAAAAACATAAAATCTGCAATGAGTCTGTGACTGAGGGAATGGCCAAACTGCCCTGACTAACCTGCTCTGCCACCACACCCTAAGCCAAACTTCATGGGAACCAAAAATTTCCCGTAGAATGTGGTATGTATATCACACCCTTTAATGATCAACAAGTGATGGGAATGTACCTTGCCTTTAGAGTTTTATGTATCCCCACTCCATTCAGTATTAAATTTAAGTTCATCTGACAAACTTGGACATTGTTCTAAGTACCTACTGCAGGTATTGGTGCCAGGAAAACGTAGGTAGCTAATACTTCTTAGCTCCCTTAGTAAGTTTGTCCAATTTATCTCATTAGCTACTACTTACTTCCAAATTTACCAGGTGATCACTTTTGCAGTATTCATTTTCTGTTTACTTTTCTCCTCAGGTGCCCTCAGCCCCTGTTCCACTGTCAGGGGTGTGCAGTCAGAGCACCCAATGGCGGACAGCATTACATCCCAGCATTCTCCACTCCACAGTCAAGTTAGGGTCATACAATGGCACTGAAGGCACAAATGGCGGAGGAGGGATGCACTTATCATCTGAATCATAGGGGAAACTTTTTATTCCCAAGCACTCTATTTATTATTGTCATATAAATTCCTGAGCTCATTATTAGACATCTTAAGTAATTTTTGGAATTTTACTTTCAACAGCTTATTTTGGGTTTTGACATTTTTGTGCAGCAATCTAAGTTTCTTTAACTTTAATATACATCTATTATCCAACCAGCTATATCCTAACTACAGGGTCAGGGGGGTCTGCTGGAGCCAATCCCAGCCAACACAGGGTGCAAGGCAGTAAACAAAACCCAGGCAGGGCCCACCCCACCGCAGGCATAACCTTAAACGTCAACACCTACATTCTGGATCTAGACTGGTGACACGCCTTGTGTCTTCAATTAGACATTCCTTAAATTACATAATGTGTCCACGTATGACTGCCTCCCAATGGCCACTGTTTCCCTTTTCCACAGCCGTCTTCCATGGCTGTTTTCCACTTTTTCCTGGCTTACTGGCATTACTACCAAAAACTCAACATGTAAAATCCGGAGAACCTATTTAAACTGAGAAATGGTGATGCTGAGCATCCAGCTGCATTACCCATTTTTCTAAGCTTAGGTTTTAGTAATAAACATTGCACGAACAATCAGATAAACTATTTGTTTTACTAACTAAAAATTCAAGGATTCTCAGTGAACTGTCTTGTCCAAGACTGTAAAGTATTAAAAATTAAAATAGGGAAATATTACTAATAAAAGATGTTACCTTTACACACCAGTGTATTTAATTTTTTTTGCCACAATCAGTTCAGGACCAGGCCCAATACTAGCCACCTTGAATCCCCGCCAACACCAACCTGTGGAGTTTTTTAAGAAATGAAATATATGAAAAATAAATCAAAGACACTTTAATCATTAATTAGTCTTGAGGAAGATTTATTACTGACACACACTGCAGCTTGAGGTATGTATCCTTATAGCGCAAGATCTTTTTATGAGTTTTATGACCTCTAATTAACACATACATCATATATCTTTTATCATTTGCCATTTCTCAGAAATAACAATTATCTTAAAGAAAGAAGAGGTCAGGCAAATAATGAGTACATGATATCTCAAAACCCTTACTGTTTTCCCAAAAAAGTTTTTTTTTTTTTTTTACTTTAGGGAGAACATAGCCTAAGCAGTTACTTTAACCACGGGTAAATAACATCATATGTAACATTTAAAGTCAATAGAACCTATACTAATGAATAAACAATGATTTAAACAATTATTAAGTCAAGTTTGCTGTGTGGTCAGCACAGAGGCCTGTCTCACTGCTCCGGTTTTCAAGCACTGGGTTTCAGAGGTTCCAAAACCCCACGCTACATGCCGGCTATTCAGCTACTTCAATTCCCGCTGGTGTCTGTTGTTCTTTAATGACAGAGTGGGTGGTAGAACTAACTGAATATGGCCAACAATTTAAATCTGATCATGGATTCCTTACTCCATTTCATAGAAGCTGTTTGTTAAATCCCACTCCCTAGCCTTCATTATTTTCTCATGTGTTCCTTATATGGAAATTGTTATTTAACTGTTTTCAGTTTAAATTCTCTTGACAAAATATGTTGCATGTTGGTATCTTTATCCATGGTGCTAAGTATTTAAGTCCGGGCTATAATAAGTTTTATTGGTCAAGGTCTCTTCAAGCATATAACAAATCAAGTTTGTCATATAAGTAATCATTACAACATTTACAATAGTTTGTAACCAGGTAGGTATGCATTTGCATAGTTAAGGGCTGGTTCAGATCTTGGATTCCCATTTGGTGTCTACTTATCAGGCTAATACTATTGATCTTGATTGATAATGATTGGATGGATAGGTATTTTTAAATCATAAACATGACTATAGGAAAGAAAAATCCCTGGAAGTAAAACATCCATTCCTTTTGGTATATGCTTATTCAGTATACTTAGCTAGGAGTCCTAAAGAAGAATTTAACATTTTTTTTTGAGGTTAAGGTTTTCCCCTTTGTATTCATTGCCTTCATCCATACATACTGTACATGCCCATTAGAGACATACCTGAAAATGTTAAGTCAGCTAAACATGTATCTGCAAAACACAGTAATTTTGGATCTCTGGCATTATTTTTTTCTCTCAGAAAAAATTATGTTAAGGGAGCCCAAAAAGTGAATTGAGGGAATGTATGAAGTTTGAGCAGTTAAATGATAGGGTGTTCTAGTAAAACTTAGCTACATATGGCTGTGTAAATTTCAGTTTATAGTTCAAGGTTTAGGAAAGGGAAAGACTATTCTATTAGATTCACATCCTTACAGAAATTACAATATGTAAAATAAATTTAAAAAATACACCGATCAGCCAAAACAGTTGACCCATCGAGGCATGTACACAATACTGTAGCGTGCTAATGTCATAAATGTATATTGTGCTGAGTCCGTCTTTGTAGCATTGACCTATTTACATGGTTTGTGTGTCTATGTAAATATGCTCTCCTGGAAACAATGGGGGAAGGATAACACCGTGCGAAACATGGCCTTTCAAGATAATTGGTCCTGTCAATTCCATCACCTGTATCCAATCATTCAGCTATTAAACGGAAGGACAAAAAAAAAAGAAAATCCCATTCTACTAGACCGCAATTCACTACAGAGACAGGCGAAAGCACCGATCCAAATCATTACGCACCTTTCTCTACCTGTCACTTTCAACGTCAACAACAACATCTTTGCACTGCAAAACCCTAGTTCTGGATTATCCACACACCGAGGATAAGCATGGTGAGACTGTTTTTGTTGTTTGGGGAGAGGAGCAAGCCATCATTTTCATCTGTGTAATTTCTGTAGGACAATTTTTCCAGATGAACCAGGTTCAAACATTACCCATTTTCCATTAAATCTTCTGGACTTTTTATGTGTGTTTCAACTTTCTCTGTATTTAATTAAGTTTGTTCAGTGTGGATCAAGGGAGGGTTTATATTGTATATTAAGTTTGTGCTTCACTTTTCTTTTCATTATTACTTTCCACTGGACGCTTTTGGGGTTGAATGCTATGTCAGGGTTGGTTGGGGTATGATATATACTGTATATTGTTTGGATTTTGTTCATTTCTTTTTTTATCAATATATACTCATTTTATTATTTTACATGCTGTTTGTTTTTTAGCTTATTTTTGATTGTTGATTGGGGAAGTTTATTTGGATGAAGTATGGCTTGTGGTTTAACATTCTCAACTTGCCAGCCGAGTTTTTGGTGGTGTAGCTGCTGGTTTTGGAGGTGAGTCAGCCGTACAATACATCTGAAGATGCCTTGTGATATCTGGCACCAAGACATTAGCACGAGATCCTTAGAATCCGTAGGTTGTGAGATGAGGCATCCATGGATTTGTTTTCCAAAAATCTACAGATGCTCTATCAGATCAAGATTTGGGAATTTGGAAACTAAGTCAACATCATGAATTCTTTGTCATTTCCACAAGTCATTACGGAACATTTTTGCATTATGGCAGGATGCATTATCCTCCTGAAAGAGGACCATGCCATCAGAGAATACTGTTACCCTGAAGAGTTGTACATGGTCTGGAACAATGTTAGGTCAGTGGTACATGTCAAGGTAACATCAACATGAATGAGCAGGACCTAAGGTTTCCAGGGAAAACATTGGCCAGAACATTACATTGCCTCTGCTGGTACCTCCCTGCTCTTCTTCCCATAGGGCATCCAGTGCCTCTTTCCCAGGTAAACAACACACACCTGGCATCCACATGATCTAAAAGAACACAATTCTAGACATGATCACTTTCTTCCAGTGCTCCATTGTCCAATTCTGATGCTCATGTGCCCATGAGGCACTTTCGGTGGTGGATGGGAGGGTAGTATGGGCACTCTGACCAGTCTGTTGCAACAAAGCCCCAGCAAGCAGCAATACACAGTGTGTTCTGAAACCTATCTCTCATGGCCAGCATTTAGCTTTTCAGGAATTTATGTTACAGTAGCTCTTCTGTGGGACTGGACCAGACAGACTAGCCTTCACTTCCTACATGCAAGTAAAATTTTGATACCAGTTCTATTTTAATAGCCATAAATAAAAAGTTCTTCTGGACTCATGCAATATATGAGTATAAGGAATTTATAGTAATTAACAAAGATATAGTGCTGCCATTCTTTTGTTAGACAGCCTGCGAGAGCAGATTAGGGCTCCTGTCAGAATGGTGTCAGGAAGATAACCTCTCTGAATGTCATCAAGACTAAGGAGAGGATCATTGATTTCAGGAAGCAGGAGGTAACTCTCACTCTCATTTACACTGAGGCTAAGTTGTGGAAAGAGTCCACATTTTAAAAATTTCTAAGAGCAACCTCATCATCTTTTTAGAAAAGGCTTTATAGTGTATAAATATACAAAAACATATTTAGCATACAGCCGATAATATGTTAATCTATTACAAATAGGTCCATATATAGTACATGTCACAAACTCGAGACAGAGTCATATAAAGGTTTGGGGCAGCCACCCATGTAGTCTGGTTTCTTACAAAAGCAATTTTCAATAAATACAGCACTGATGTGCACAAAACCGAGTCCAAAGCATTACTGAGGAATAGGGAAATGATAGAGGCTTTTAAAGGGGAAGACAGGAAGTGAAGTCAAAGGGGTCGGGCTCATGTAGGTCTTCTGTTACTTTGGAGCACTGTGGTTTTACTGTACCCCGACCCACCAGGTTGCCTAAATACTTGGCTTTGCTCAATCCGAAGAAACATTTCTTGGGATTGATCCATCCTCACCAAGCATCCAGTACCACTTTTACCTGCTGTAGGTGTTCCTTCCATGTGCTGGAATAGATGACCACGTTATCCAGGTAGGCAGCACTTGTACGAGTTATGAGGCCTGAGCACTTTGTCCACCAGATGCTGGAAGGTAGCTGGAGCCCGTGTAATCAAATGGAAGGACCGATACTGCCAGTGTCCACTAGGGTTACTAAACTTGGTCTTAACCTTTGCAGGGTCCGTTAAAAGAACCTGCTAGTACCCCTTTGTCATATCCAGTGTGGTCAAATATAACCTCTCGAGGAGGTTGTCCACTCACAGCTTTGGATAAGCATCGAATTGGGAAACTTGATTAAGCCGACGGAAGTCATTGCAAAACCTCCAACTCTTGTCAGGCTTAGCGACTAACACAATGGGCTGGACCAGGGACTATGACTTTCCTCGATTACACCTAGTTCCAGCATGTGTTTGATCTCAAGCTCCACTTCAGCCCCTGTTGCCTCGGGAAGCCGATCACGGACGTTCTGGACTATAACCCCAGGTTCTGTCACAATGTCGTGCTCAACCAGAGAGGTCCATCCGGGGCTTTCACTCACTACCTCCAGGATAGACAGGATAACTGCTTTGTTTTTTGTCGGGGGACTTAAATTTAAAAAGAAGGTAGCTGTGTGAGAAAAGAGGAGCGGGGCTGACCGGGGGGGGAGGGCCCCCGCCCCAGTTTCGGGTTCCCAAAAACCCTCCCTTGGGGGGTTTAAACTCCCAAAAGTCCCAGCCCTTTCCTCTCCTTAACTTAAAGGCCCTTAAGGGGGCAAGTAACTTAAGGGGGAGGTAGGTACTAGGACCAAAACCCCCATCTCCCCGGGGACTCCCGGGAGGCGTGGCCGGCGTAATAACGGACCGTTGCGAGCCCCCTTTCCCGGCTTTTGGGGGGGCCGCCACCCAAAACTATTGTTCCGGGGTATATTCTAATATATTTTTTAGAGGGAAATTCTCTTTTTCCCCTCCCCTTTTTTTAAGATGTCTTATGCCCGGGGGTTTTGTCCATACAGTAATTCAAAAAAGGGGGAACCCGTGGAGGTTTAGGGGCCCCGATAGGCAAAAAGGGGGGGGAAAGGGGGCGGGGCCAGCCCTTCCATCCTCACTGACCACCAACTTTTGTTTGAGGTTTGATTAACCTCTCCCCAAACCGTCGGTGATATACCGGCTTTCTTTTTTCGTAACGGATCCCCTTTTTAAACGCTCGGAAAGGGCGCCCATGGTCTTAAAAACCTTTTTTTGGGATGCCCCCGAAAAAAGCCCCCTAGTAATTCCTTTTTTTTGGGTGGCTGGCGGGCACTTGGGGTTTTGGAGATAATCCACAGGACTAAAATGTTTTGGCCTCGGGGTTGGGGGGGGCCCAAAATAAATCCCCCCCAACTGTGGAAGGAAATCAATCAGGGGAATAGGAATGAGAGGACCCCTCCTAGGAATTTGGCAATTGCCCCCGGGGGCAAAAGTGCAAAGAAACCCCTCATTGATTCCCCGGCCAGTAGAAGGGGCTTTTTTCCCCGGGGTTTTCATGCCCAAATCCCACCGGGGGGTAGGCGTTCCCTCACGACCCGCCCGGAAGGTCCATGGGATTATGATGTTTTTTCCGCCCCATGCACTGCTCCCCCATATAGAAGGTTTTTAACACAAAAGGAGTGCTGGCTGGGGGTGGCGGTTTTGGACTAGAACCACTGCATTTTTTTTAAAATTGTCATTCCCCGCTGTATCAACAGGTCTCGTGGAAAAGGTTATACTGTTTTTAATCTTTGTCCACTTTGGCAGCGAAAAGCGGGCAACAATGGAAAGTTGCACGGAATAAAAATAAGGCTGGGGTTGCCTTTGGCTCCCCCGGGGTTTGGGGGACCCCCAACGGAAGCCAACACCCCCCTCCTTGCCCTCCCCCCATTCCTCCTTGCCCCCAAGGGGGCCCCGCCCGGGGCCTTTGAAAAGCCCCGGGGTTGTACAGGGTGGGGTGGGTTTTGGGGGCGTCTGGGCTGAGTTGCAGGGGGGGGTTCTCCCCAGGGTGAGGCCCCCCTTTCTGTCTCCAAAGGCGCGTGAGTTTTAAACTGCTTGCCCCAACCCGGTGTGGGAAGCCCTGGGGGAAAATTTTGGAAAAGATAGCAAGCTACCTGCTCTTTATGTGGGGGGCTTGTTCTCAAAAAATAACTTACCAGCCCGAAAGGCCAGGTTTGTTTGGGGGGGCCCCTGGGTCCAACCCCCCGTTTTCATTTTCCACCTGCCGTCTGGGGGGACCCTGGTGGGAAAGGGGGTTTTGGGTTTTACAGGGGGTGGGGCCCCCGAGAAAGAGCCCCTTTTGCCCCCCCTCCGGGGGCCCAACCTGGGGCCCCCCCCGACCTCCATGGCATCTCTGGGGGCCAGTTATGCGTGCCAGGGTGGAGCCCTTTTAGGTTGCGAACAATGGGGCACCCCCCCCTGCCCGAAAACCCCGGCCCCTCACCCCACCTGGGTGCATTCAGGTCCCGTCCCTTTCTTCTGGGACCCCATCCTCCCCTATGCCAATGTCAAAACTAAAGAGTTTATAAGGGGGGCGTTTGTAATCTGGTTTCCCTGTCTAAAAAAGCAATTTTCAAAAATACAGCATGATGTGCAAAAACGGTTTAAAAAACTAAACTGGGGGAATGGGGAAAAGGTAGGTTTTTAAAGGGGGAAGACAGGAAAAAAGTCTGGGGGTCGGGCTCATGTAGGTTTTTGTCATTGTGCGGCCGGGAATCACGGGGGGTTGGGAGCCAAAGGTTGTGCGGTGCCACATGGTTTTTCAGTGCTGTGTGTGTCTCGTTTCATTGTCCCATTGATCTGATTTTATCAGTTAATGTTGCCCCCGAAAAGGGGATGGTGATGGGGGGGTTCACAACCACTAATCTAAACACCGGTATATCAATTAATCAATTACTATTCACGGATATTTGGAAAAGAGGAGGGGGCGAAAGGAGGAACTAGCACGAGAGAGAGAAAAAAAAAGAGGAGAACAATATGTTTCCCACCAACTTGCCTGCGAATCATTCCATTGCATTCATCCAGTTTTTTTTTCATTCACCCGGACTCCCTTTTCAACCTGTTCCCCGGGGCCCCCGGGGGTGGGATTCACCCACCCCGGGGAATCAGGGTGAGGTTTTCCAAACGCCGGGAAATACAAACATTTTTACTAATCATCCAATTCAGAATTTTTTTTAAGTGGACCAAGTTCCAATCATTCTGTTTGCGCCATTTTTTTTTTTTGGGGGGGTTTTATATTTTACGGGACAGGGAGTTGTATATAATATTGTCAGTGTTGTTTTGGGGATTTTGGGTGGAGGAATATTTGGGTGAAATTTTTTTGGGCGGTCTTTTTCATTTAATACATTTATTCTTGTTTAATTTCATTCTGCTTTTTTTTGTTTTCAAACCCCCGATTGGGGAAAGTTTATTGTAAGTAGGGCTTGGGGAAGGTTCTCATTTAAATTACCCGGGCCACAGGTCTTGGGGTAGCTCCGGCTGGGAATAAGGGGTCCCCTTCAAGGTCCCCCCATTGGCTCGGTCCGGGGGGGAAAGGGAGGGTGGAATCTCCTGTGAATGGTCTGCAGGAAAAGGGGAAAAAATATTCTCCCCGTTAAACTTCCATAACCCCTTTATGCTCCCATGCCTTTGACTAAATGGTGTGAAAAATATTTGCCCCTTCCGTTTCTTATTTTTTTGCATTTTGTCAAAAAAATGTTTCTGATCTAAACCATAGTCAAATAAAAAACCAAGTAAACAAAAATAGTTTTTAAATGGGGGTTTTTTGGGAAAAAAACCAAAATACACCCCGTGGGAAATTCCCCAAAAAAAACCAACTTTGGGGTATCACACCTCAGCAATTTCCTGACCCCCGGCCGTTACTGCCCCCCGTTTAATCAAGAAATCCTTAAATGGGGCCCGCACAAAAATTGACCAAAAACACCTCAAAAGCTGGGAAAATGCCCAAAATCCAAAATTCAGGGAACAAAAAGAACAGAAGTTTGGTCTTTAGTCTGGTAAAGGTTATAAAGCCCTTTCTAAACTTTGGGACTCAGAACCCCAGTGACAGCCATTATCCCCAAATGGAAAACATGGGAAAAGTGGTGAACCTTCCTAGGGGTGGCCGGCCCACCAAAATTACCCCAAGGCACAGGGCGTCATCCGAGAGGTCCCCAAAAACCCCAGGACAACGTCTAAAAAAACTGCCTCCCTTTCCCCAATTAAGGTCAGTGTTCCGACTCCCATAAGAAAATCAAAAATGGGCCGATGGCAGATTTTAAAGGGCCTTAAACCACTGTTAAAAAAGAACATTAGGGGTCTCTCAATTTTGCTAAAAAACATCTCAATGATTGCCAAGACTTTAAAATACCTTTGGTGGGGACAAAAGGAATTTTTTGGGAAAACAAATGTCCCTTTCATCCGAAAAGGGCACAGCATTTGAAAAGAACATCATACCAACAGTAAAAAATGGGGGTGGGAGGGGTTGGTTGGGGGGTTTTTTTTGCTTCCCGGACCTGGAAGGCTTGTTTATAGATGGAACCATAAATTACTTTTTACCAAAAATTGAAGGAGAATGTCCCGCCATCTGTTTCCCCTCCGCTGGCGTCTTGGTTGCTGCAACAGGACAATGACCCAAAACACACCAGCAAACCTCTGAATGGCTGAAGAAAACAAAATAAAAGACTTTGGGTCCCTAGTCAAAGTCTGCCTGAACAATTGAGATGCTATGGCATGCCCTTTAAAAAAGGCAGTTCATGCTAAAAAACCCTCAAAAAAGCTGAATTAAAAAAAAAGATGGGTGGGCCAAAATTCCCCCAGAGCACTGAAAAAACCTTCAAGTTATAAATGATTGCAATTTTTAAGGTGGCCAACCAGTTATTAGGTTCAGGGAAATTATTTTTTCACAGGGCCATTGGTTTGGTTTTTTCCCCCCTAAATAATAAAACCATCATTTAAAAACTCTTTTTGTGTTTACTTGTTTATTTTGACTAATGATTAAATGTGTTTGATGATCAAAAACATTTTGTGTGACAAATTAAAAAGAATAAGAAATCGGGAAGGGGCAAATATTTTTTCACACCACTGTTTGGGTAACCCCGTATTAAAAGAGATACATCAGCAAACTTTATGATGGAAATATTATCTATAAGCACAGGGAACAGAGGCAGCGGGAGCTCATCCTGGTGGCCCCAGTGTTCGTTCACGAGGAAGTATCTTATTCCCAAAAATCAAGATCCCAAATTGCACAAAGGGCACTGGGACCCAAGTCAATTTGGGATCACTCTGGGTGGAATTACAGAGTTGAAAACAGAGCTGCAATCACAAATAATACATAAACAATATTAGTAGTACTTTGAACACTGCTAGTTGAAATAATGTGAAAACAGCATTGCACCAACAGCTTAATTGCATGAAACAAGTAAAGCCTACAGTTATCTGAAGCACATTTTAAAGTGAAAGTCTCCCACAATGCTCACAGATAGTAAATGTGTACATTCCTATGCATAATGATGTTCTAATCTATCATTTGTTGAATATGTTAATAAAATTCATCAGTCCTAATAGTGTTATTGCTTATAGGATTTCAGCTTGTTGCCTTTATTTTTTAGCTTATTATTATATTAGGTTAGTCTATTTTATATACAGTTCTATGGAGCAAATCTAAAATTTAGTGCTCTAAATATGTCGTATTATGGAACATTTTAAAATTTAGTAAGTAACTATGCATCTTATAGTCATTTACTCATAAAGGAGACATGACTGAAGAAATAAATGGTGATGAGTTAAATGCTTGGTGATTCACATTATCTTGCTACATAAAGCACTAAGTTAATTCAATCTATTTATACTGTGAAACCAGCCACTAGCCAGAAAAGGAGTTTTTAATATGCTCAGTGAAAATTCTTGGTCGAATTACTAAATGAATAAATGTGGCTGAATGTTTCAGCGTACTTTTCTACAATTCATTTTAATGTTGTTTTCCTAGTGCTGCGCACGTATGTTGTGGTAGCAACACCTTTGTAAATCTGCATTGGACCTTAATGTTAATATAATTTAAAATAACTCAGGTTCTGTATTTATAACATTAATGAAGAATTGTGTGCAGCTTTAAAAAACATTGTAGCTTTGACTTTAATAAACACAAAAGTGCATACATTGCAACTTAAGAAAAAGCACATAATGTCAAGGACAGATTTCACCTTGGCCAAGCCTCCACTGACCTGAACTAAATTAAGCAGGTCTGAGACTGTCACCTTTATATCATACTAGGTGTTTCATACAGGTTCGCCTGGAAGAGTAATCAAAATGTGTGTTAACTCCTAAAGTAAATAAAATGACATCTGACACTTAAAACTCCTCATCAATGGCACAAGACTTGCTTTTTTTAGTATAATTTGCATCGACAGCTTCAGAACTTATTTAGCTCTTGCAAAATTTTATTGTGAAAGTAAATGAAATATTTAGTGAAATAGAAGTAATTTTGCATCCAAGAACAAATAAATAAAATTTAGTAATAATATTTTAATGTTATAGGTGTGTAGAATACTACAGTCACAACATACTGTATAACTCAATCAATGAGAGACAAATGATTGTCCAGCAAAGAGTTTCTAGATTTGACAGGCATTTTACAGCCCTAATACATTCAAAATCTCACCCAAATGGTTAGTCCATTTCAAGCCTGCAGCTTTCAACCTAATTCCTTGCACCAATCCCAGCTGCAAACATCTGTTACTATCAGTCCTCTAATTGGCAAACTGGTACTTAATTTGCATGAGTGGTGGGCTATGTAATTTCATTTTGAGAATAGTTTTTCTGAAATGTCTGAGGTGCAAGTCAAGTCAAGTCAGTGAGTGCCGCCACTGAAATGCGGAGTTTATGCAGCCCTCTGACAGCAGAGGAAGATGATCATCTTGCTGGAGAGACAAGACGTTTCATGCGCCTCCCCGTATGGGCGCCTCAAATTGAAAACTGAGTGCTGTTGACAGCGGGCGACACCTCAGCACCACACCAGTTCCGACCCCCAACAGACCTGGCCCATTGCCTCCAGCGGTTTCACTCTTCTGGGATGGGGCTCCGGAGGCTTTCCCCATCCTCTTCATGATGTGAACAGCCTTCAATGGCGGCTGCAGCAGAGCTACTCCCCAGAGGGCAAAAAGAGCCCTTTTCTCATCTCGGAGCTGTGAAGTTTTTTTTTTATGGTGGTGTGCCAATCCTGCCATCAACCTCCATGTTTTCTCTGCAAGTTGGAGGACCGCCGCTGGGCAGATGCAGTTTAAGCATACCCAGGACTTGAGGACTGTGGTCACTAGAGCTAAATCCTACAGAGCAAAGCCTTTAAATGGATTTCTTGAAATGAACATGATAAATAGTAGAAAAAAAGTTCCCATTTGGATATACCTGTTGAATTTTTTTCTTTCAGGTAAAAAGACATCAAAAAAATTTAGTGAAGGGCATCTGTAAAGGAAACACTGAAAGATTATTTCCACACTGAAGATAAAAGACAGGAAGAGACCCAACATTTTAGCTGTATATTCTTCTCATGTTTCCAACCGAACCATTGTGTCTCTTACCATCTTTCCTTTTCAGTGCAGAAACAGTCTTTTAACTTTTCTTAAGAAAATGTATGACATTCCTAAACCCAAAGCAACAAATTACAAATGGCATGGTGAAATACAATACATTTTGCTCACATAGAAAAAGTCATTTTAAAAACATGTTGCCATTGTCTAATTTTTTTATTATAAATGTGATGTTTAAATAATGATTATTTACCAACTATGCTACAACCTTTAACCTTTATATTGTTTCAAAGAACAGAAGTGATTCATTGTTTAAGATTGGGATTGTCTTCCAATAATGCCCTTTTCATTAAAAAAAATCCACGCCCTATAAACAGTAGTAGAGTTATTACAAGAATACTTTTGTGCTGCAGTTATCCCAATTTGCATTCTTGTTTTGGACATTTGTGTTTTCTTTTTAGACAGTCTCTTTTATTAGTTGTAATAGGTTAATACCTGCGATAGACTCTTTACCCTTTTAAAAATTGTTCCAGTCGTTGACTGACTGTAGCCATCACTTTTCCAATAACAGACTGTGTTTCACATCTTTCTGTTCACTTTATTATTTCCACTTTATCATCATTTGTGATCATTGTCCTTTTGTTTGATTCATCACCAGCACTTGCATCAGATTTAGGTTTTGGAGGCATGGTGACAAGGGTAATAAGAAAAATATTTAAGGCAAATACATACTCAATACAGTGTTAAGGGTAATATGATTCAATCTCCTTACTCAAGCCAACAAACTGCTGAAGCTGAAGCCACAAAATTTTCATGAGCATTACAAATCCAAGGGGTGCACTCATTATTACACAGTGTACAGTGTACCTGTCTAGGGTCGGTTCAAGTTGGGCGGTTGGGAAACAAAAGTCAGAGAGGCGAGTTTGCATTGATTTGGACGTGTGCAGAGGGAGATGTTGAGTATATTGGGAGAAGGATGCTGCCAGGTAAGAGGAAAGAGGAAGGCCTAAGGAAGGTTTATGGATGGGGGGGAAGACATGCAGGTGATGGGTGTAACAGAGCAAGATGCAGAGGACAGGACGATATGGAACAAGATGATCTGCTGTGGCAACCCCTAACGGGAGCAGCTGAAAAAGATGAAGAAGAAGATTGTTAAATGTGGTCAACACTTTGACCTCAGTCCTCATGTTTTCCAATAGGAATGAAGAATTAAAAAGAGATCTCCTTAATATCTTTTTGGTGTCTATTAGACAACAATGAGATAAGAAAGAAAAAAATGGAGACATTTTTTTTTTTTTTTTATTGTCTTGTTTTTTTTCCCCTGAAAAAAAAACCCTTGGTATTCTCAAAATTTCTCATCTTGAGTGTCCGAGATCTCAGAAGGGGTCATCAAGGGGCTCAAATTTACCAGAAAAAAGTCTTGACTTTTTTTTGCATTCTGAAACTATTTTTTTTAAAAAATTTGGTAAAATTTTTGGGATGTTTTTTAGAAATAAAACAGTTTTTCCCCTAAAATTTTTTTAAATTTGATTATTTTTTCCTATGTCTTTTTTTTAAAACCCAAGGAAAAACAATATATTTATTTTTTTTTTTTTTTTTACCGTTTCCCCCTTTGGGCTGTGGAAATCAAATTGCAAAATCCTTTAGGTTTTACCGGTTTTCTCTCGGGGAATTACATTTTGGGCGCCCCCTTTTTAAAAACTTTATTAGAAATATTTTCAGATGTTTTAAGTTTCCCGGACGGACAGGAGACAAAGTGAAAGAAAAGAAAAAAAGGAAGAGATGGAGGTGGGGGGGGGTTGGTATGAATAAACAAAAAATGAAACCAGAATCCCCCATCTAGCCCTGCAAAAGGGAGGGGGGGTTTTGGGGGCCCAAAGACAAAACTTTATTTTCATGAAAGATATATAAAAAGAAAAAAAATGTTTAACCGTAAAACCCCAGTAATTTTCTTGGGCCAACCAAAACCCTTGGGTCAGGGCTGGGTGCCCAAAGCCCTTACTTATAAAAGTTTGGTCCCTGTGGGTTTTCAAACTTTTTTTGGGGCGTCAATAGTGGGGTTTTGGGGGGACCCCCCCAACGTCGGGGGAAGATGGAGGGATTTAAGAAAATTTAAAACCCGGGCCCGGAGACCCCGGGGAGACCGTCCCCGGGGCCCCAATTTCCCTAAACCCAGAGGACCCCCGGGGGGGCCAAAAGAAACCCGGCAGAGCCCCGGTGGGTATCAGCGGAAAAACCCCCAAACCCCCCCCGGGGCTCACCCAGTGGAAAGGGCCCAAATTCCCAACCCGGGACCCAAGGGAAACCCACCCCCCGGGACCCGAACCCAGGGACCCAGATCCCCAAGCAGCTCCCGGGGGCGACCGGGCAGTGCTTAAAAATAAAAAAATTTGGGGGGGGAAAAACAAAGATGTTTAGCGTTGCCGGGAAAATGGGAGGGGGGGGTCCAAACCCCCCAGCATTTTAAGTCACACACAAACACAGTCATACCTCCCCCCCTTCCCCTCTCCACACAAAAACCCCAAAAACACGGGATGTCCCCCGAAATTCCACCCCCCTTACACACCCTTCGGGTTGTCCCTGGGGGCCCCAAACCTTTCCCCGGGCCCAGAGTTCCCCCTTTCCCCTGGGGGGAAGTGGCCCCCCGCCCAAACGCAAAAACAAAGCAACCCCCCACCCCCGGGCCAAGGCGGGCGGAGCCCCCACCCCCTACCCTTTCCCACCCCGGGGCTAACTGAGAACGGAGGGGATAAGACCTCTAGTCCCCCCTCCCCGGCAAAAAAATGTTGTTGGTGTGGGAAGGGGTGCTTTTTGGCCCCTTGGGGGGTCGCGGGGCGGGGGAAATCAATCCCCTACCCAGCAGCCCCCCCCCCCAAAACCCCCCATGGTGCATTTTAAAATTGGAAGGGGGCCCCGGCATTTTGGGGTGAGGCTAAAATTTTTCCCCCTCCCGGGAGCGTTGGGTGTCCCAAAGGCCCTAAATTTTTTTGTGGTGTTGTTTGTGGAAGTTTTTAATGTCAAAAAAAATTGGGGGGAAGGCTGCCACAGAACTGGGGAAATGGGACCCAACCCGCACCCCTGACACTCACCCCCCAAGGCCCTATGTTCTTGTTTGTGTGATGATGTGAAGGAGCAGGGGGGAAAAGTTGAGGAGGGGGGAGGGCGGCTGGGGGGCCGAGCCCCCCCGGGGGCCCAACCCCCCACGGGCCAAAATAGGCACCTGGGCCCCCAAAAATCCCCCCGGGGCAGGGAGGCCCCACCCCATTTACCCCGGCCCAAAGCAGAAAACCACCCCAAAGCCCCCGGGGGCCCAGGGCCCCAACCCACACCACCCCAGCAAAATTTTCTCCCATCCCCACTTTTTCCAACATTCAGACAAAAGAAAGCCAAAAGACACCCGGAAAAGTTGGACCCCACCCCCCGGGACACCCCCTTTTGGTGGAACAAGTGTTCTCATCCGGGGCCCGGGCCAGGGCCCAGCACTCCCCATTTTCCCGGGCCCCCCCCTCCTGGAAACACATGGGACCCAACCCCCAACCCCCACCCAGACCCCCCACCCGGGGGCGGCCCCCCCTCGCCCCCAACCCCACCCAGACCCCCCTAGGGGGGTAAACCACCGGGAGGCCCCAAGCCACCGCAAAACCCCAAAAAATTTTTTCCAAAAGTCCCACCCCAAAAGGCCCCAAAGGCCCCAAAGGGGGGGTTGGCCCCCAAACCCCCCAGGGGACCCCCCCCCCGGGATCTTAATATCTCCGGGCCCCCCCTTGTCCCATTGGGATTTTAATTCGCCCCTCCATCGCCGCTTGTGGAACCGATAAAAAGGAGGCAAAAGTTGGGTTTAAAGTGGGGGCGGGCCCCCTAAAATTAATATGACCCAATAAAAGTTTCTAATTTAATGAAAAAGATTATCTTTGTTTTCCTTTTTGGAGAAAATTTTCCATGCTTTGGGGCAGTGAAAAGAGCCAAATTTTAAACCCAATGGGACTTCCTCTAGGTTCCCCACCCAAGCAAAATGGGGGGAAGTTGGGATACCCTTTTGGGAAAAAGGGGTCTTCCCATACTCTATAAAAATCCTGAACGGTGGTTTTGGCCAAAACGTGGATATTTAATCCAGGAATCCTTTTGCAGTGTTTTGCAGGTGTCGGGAATGGCACAAACCCCATCCTGAACATCCAGTGTTTTTTATGGGGGGAAAAATTTTGATTGTTTTTTAAAGGGGGGTTTTTCTGATCTTTTTAAAAATTTTTTTAAACAAGTTTGGGACCAAAAAAGCCCAAAGAAACAATAGTCCCTTCCCTTTTCCCCCATAAAAATTGCTTTTTATATCTTTTTTAATTTTTTTTATATACTTTAGACAGTAATTTGGATGTTTAAATTACGGGTCATCCCCCTTGGGGTTTTTTGAATTCTATTTTTATTAACCAAATTTTTTTTCCTAATTGGGGGAATTTTAAAACCCACTTTTTACCCAAATTATTCATTTAAATGGGTGAAACCCAACCCTTCAAATATGTTTCCAGGCGGGTTTCTTTTTTCCCAGTAGGGGAAGTTTTTTGTTTTTTTGCAATATGTCAGGTTTAAATTCCCAGAGGGGTGTGCTTCTGCATGGAATTAGTGGTCTTCTTTTTTGAAAACCTTCCCGTCAGTGAGGTGCTATTTAATACTTTGGTTTTCCCTTTTTTATTTTTGAAAACCCAATAAGCGATTCGGTCAAAATATATTAATTTTCTTTCCTTCCCACGGGGGCTCATCCGGGGTTAAAGTTGCAACCATCTTGGTATATATTGGAGCCTGTTGGTTAAAAAAATAATGATAAAAAGTTGGGTGAATCAGCCCTCTCCTCTATCGGTCTTCTGTAGTTTTTAAGGAATTGGTGGGTTTATTTTCCCAAAAGGTTTGTGATGGAGGTCCCGGGATCTAAAAATCAGGAATTTTTGGGGTCATGAAAAAATTTGTTCTTGTTAAAATCCCCTTTTATTTTGGAACCCCCCCCTAAATGATATTGGTTTCCATCTAGCGGGTCATCTTCCCCTTTCTTTAATAGTGGGTTGGGGGAGTTTTGTTAATCTGCCAGCCCGGGAGGTGAATCCCAGGTATGTTTTCCCCGATTCCAATTGTGTATTAAGGGGGAAAGACAAAAGAAATTAATTAAAGGGGAACTTTTGGATTTTTAATTTTTTGAACATCCAAAAACCGAAAAAGGGGTTTATTAGTTCAATTGCTTGGGGGAGAGGATTGGGGGGGTTCTGGAGAAAAAAAACCCGTCATCTCTGCATTTAAAAACTGATTTTTTGTTTTTTTTAATTTTTGTTTTGGGGGCCCCCGGTGCTGCTGGGGGTTTTTAAAGAGATGGGAAATTTAGGGAGGGGGAAAAAACCCGCCGGTTTCCCCCCCTGAAGAAAAAAACTAGCTGATGTTTTTGGGCATTTTTCCTGACACATGCTGTTGGTGAACTGTATAATATTTTTTTAACCCGTTTTGAAAATTTAAAAAATTTTTTAAGGTTGCAAATGAAAAACCCCGTTAACTCTTCAAAAACCTTTTTTTGCATGGGGTTAAAATTCCCCCGGGGTTTCCCTTTTTTCTGCTGTAAGAAAAGTCTAATTTAAATTAAGTTCTCACGGGTTTTTGGATGAATGTCTCCCCCAAAAACCCGTTTTGGGCTGGGGTGTATTATAGAAAGGGGGGCCTTTCTAATCTTTTGGGGCTTTTAAAATTATTTTGGGGTCAAGTGGAAAAGGGGGGGATAACGGAGGGAAAAACAGGATCTTTGCCTGGTTTTTGGGGGACTAAAGTTGGGTAAATTTTGTTTTGGGTGTTTTCTTTTTCTTCTTTTTTTTAATATTCAAAAAAGTCAGGCCAGAAAGATCCGTTTTTTGGGGGAACTCTGCTGGAAAATCTGGACCTGGGCCTTTTTATTAGGGCCCGGGTTAAAAGGCCCCGGACTCAATCTGATGTTTAAAAGGGGATCCAGGACTGAGCGGGTATCGTTTTGGAAGTTTTTCCCGTCTAAAAATTTAGGTTTTATCTGATGGGTTAATCTGGGTGAGGGGAAAAAGGTTTTTTTAAAAATCTCAAAATGTTGTTTATTCTTTTTAGGATCATATACCTTTTTGTTTCCCTTTTAAAAGCAGATATGGCAGTTTTCTCTTTGTTTATTTTTTAACTGGTTTTGGGTAAAAAATTTTGGATTTATCAAGTGTTCAAAGTTTTCTATTAATTTGTCTTTGTGCTAAAATTGTGTTTTTTTTCATAATTCCTTTAAGTTCTAGTTTATTTTTTCGCTTTTTTTTTTGTAATTTTTTTCTTCTGGGGATGCCTCCCAAAAAACCCAATGATTTCTTCTAATTCCTGAATTCGTTTTTTTCTATTTTTTTTATGTGATGAAAAAAATTATTTTCCCTACATCTTTCCCTCCTCCCAGAGGAGGGAAATTTGATTTGGGGAAAGGGCATTGTGTTCTAAAAAATAAAGCCCCCCCTTTTTTTAATATTCCACAAAATTAAATCTTTAAGCCCCTGGCGTTTAAACCTCCCGTTTTTTCTTGATGGGATTGTTTTTATTTAACAGAGTTAAAGAAACTGGGGTTTATAATGAAACTTGGGTGTTTTCAGTGTCAAATTAAACCAAAAGGCTGCTGACTTAAATAGTCAAGCGTGATGATAGTGATGGGGTGGGAAAAAATATTTTTCTCTCTATGGCTTTGGGGTAAAAGGTAAACCATGCATCACAAAACCCATAATCACTCAAAACTGTTTTTACTATATTAGTGGAATCCAATTTCGTAGTCCCCCTTTTACGGCCTGCCGAAAATCCATCCAAAAAATTTAAAAACTCCCTTAAATATAAAAAGGACAGTCCAAAATGTTCAAAAGTACAAAAAAAGAAAAAATTTTGAAAAAATCCGGGGTCATCATGTTTTTGGAAAACTAACAATACAAACTTTGGGGTTTTTTTTAATGGGTAGTTTAGTATTATAAATCTAAAACTGGATCTAAGACTGTGTCCAATACTGTTAAATTGGGGATTTTGTGTATTAAAAAAACCCCCTCTTTATCTAGAGTTATAGGGGCAAGGGGAACAGTCTGGGAAACTCAGGCGTTTTTAAATTTTATCTACAACTGTGGCAGCCCTATGAGTCTCTTTTTAATAAGACAACATCTGCCTGCTTCCGGGTGGTCCAAAAACTTTAATCTCTTCTCTCTTGGAGCCAGTTCCATGAAACATTCAACTGACAAACCTTGGGGTACCCATGGTTTTGTGTGTGGGGTGGCAATTTTGGGGCCTTCATGTGGAAAAAATTAAGTAAATAAAAGTATAATTTAATCTGAAAAATAAACAATAAATAAATAAATAAAATATATGTATAATAATCTAATAACAAAAAAATATTATTAATGCTGATGATTAATAATAATAAATGCTGAAAATAATAATAATAATAATGCTGATAATAATAATACTAATAATAGTGCTGATGATAATAAATAATTCTAATGCTGATAATAAAAATTAAAATGCTAATGGCCCCTAATAATCTGATAATTCTAAAAATAATAATAGACAGGGGGAAAGTGTTTGGTGGTTTTGATAAAAATAAAAATTATAATCCAGGGTTTTTATCCCTTTTTTGCCTGTTTGGGTGGAAAATTTTTGTGATTGTTTAAAAAGGGGTGTAAAATTCAGAAGCAGGGGGGAAAAAAAAAGGGAAAAAGGGCAAAGGAAAAAAAAAAAATTCTTTTGGGGGGGGTGGGGAGAACAAGGGGATCCCCTCATTAAAAAAGGGGGTATAGCAACTTTTTTACTAAAATTATTTTCCCAGTGAATCCCCATAAGAATAATTTAAAACCCTTTACCCTGATGTTGGGCTAATAAAACCAGTCTGTCCTCCGCCCCCTTGTACAACCCTTTTTTTGGGTGAAACTTGTCCACAGAAATGACAGGCGGCTCCCTTCTTGGGTTTTTTTATGGGGGAACAAAAACTCTGCGGGGAAATTTTTTAGGAAATTTTCGTTTGAAATCTTTTTCCTTTTTAGCTCCTTTATCTTAACAAAATCCTTCTGTTTTTAAAACCCAAAACTGGACGGTGGGGGGGATCTTTCTGTCATCTCTTGGCTCCAAAAGGGGATGTACCCCGTGAAAGGGGATGTTTTTTCCCTTTGGGTATCTTCATGGGGCTGGAGAAAATTCTTGATTGGTTGCAAACTTGGTTTCCTCCCTCTCTGGGGAATCTCGAACCGGGTTTTCCCCCTCATGGGGGCCTGGGTCCAAAAACCTTCCTTCAGGGGCTTGTTGTCCCGGGGTCCTTGGGCCTTTTAGGGGGAGGCCCGTTCCCCCGGGGGGCGTTTTTCTGGCCCCCTCCACCCGATCCTGGGGTTTAATTCAGGAAATTTTTGGGAAATCCCGGGGGGGGAACCCTCAAGGAGGGGTAATCCCTCTCCCAAGCCATCCTAGAAACTAATAATTCCTAAATATCCCTTGGGAAAAAAGTTTTTCCCGGGGGAAACCTGAGGATGGCTTTTCTCTTTTGGTTGCTGCCTTTTTCTTAAATTTTACAGCGGGGGGAAACTTTATCGTTTAAATTTTTTAAAATTTTTTTCACTTACCTCCCGGTTTTAGTAGGGTTTTACCCAGTTCTTCAAGTAAAAAAAAAATTTCCCTAAATAAAATTTTTGGTTTTTTGGAAATGTTTGTTAAAGAGCTGCCATCTCGTCCCCCTTGGGAAACGTGGGTTTTTTATTCTCTCCCAGCCCTTATGAAACCAAATTTTTTTTGGTGGGAATTTTTAACTCCCCCTCTTTTGGGGCAGGAAATTTTTTAAAGAAGGGGCAAAAACCCCTTTTGGCAATGGTTTTTAAATTTTCCCAAACCAAATTCCCCGTGGCAAATCAGCTCAAAAAAGGTGTTGGGGGGGGGAAAAATTTTTTGTTTTCTGAAGAAACCAAATTTGAAACCAGCTCACTCTTGTAGTGTTCATTTGGTTTGGTTTATTTTAAAATATACCTTTCCTTTTTGGGGGGGCATGGGCCCTTTGGTGAAAAAAGGCCTCTTAAAACATGCGCCTTTTAAATTTCAAAAAGTATTTAACAGAACTTTTAAAAAATTAATTTAAAATTTTGAAATTTAATGTATTTTTAAAAATTTTTGGGCAAAAATTCCTGTACTTTTTTTAAATTTTTTATGTGGAAAATCAAAATACAATCCCTTTGAAACCCTTGGGGGATCTTTTATTTAGGGAAATTTCCTAGGTTTAAAATTTAAAAGGAAAGGGGTTGGGGAGTCCCTTTAAAAAAAATATTGGTTGGGTTTTAAAATTTAAAGCTTTTCCCCTTGGGCACTTAAAAATTCAAAAAAAAAAGGCCCGAGTTATAATTATTAAGGCCGAAACATTTTCTTAATTCCTACATTGGGGATTAAAAATTCCCTTTTATTCCTTGGGGAACATTCTAAAAAAAAAACATTATTTTTAAGGGCCCTTGGGGTAAATAAAAAAAAAGGGCTTAAATTTAAAACAAAGGTTACAAAAAAAAAGAAAAGGTTCACCCTTTTCAAAAAACTGCCCTGTTTGGTTTTTCCAATTTTTTTTAAAAAATGGCCAAAGAAAAATACCCAATCCCTTATTTTTTCTTTTTTTCAAATTGTTTGGGGAAAGGGTTTTTAAACCTTTGGGAATTAAAAAGTAAAAAATGAATATCTAAAAACCCCAGTCTTTGGGACTGAGATTTATGACAGGGTCGGAGAAATTCTAAACCACTTAAGTGATTCTCTGCAGGACTCTTCCCAACCTCCCACAGGAAACCAAATTACCTAGCTGGCAATCAGCTCAAAAATGGTGTTGGGGCAGGTGGAAAGTGTATTGTGTGCCCCATTGTTCTGAAGTATGGCTGTTTGGGATTAGTTTGAATCACAGCTCACTCTGTAGCACAACACCCATTGAATGTATACATTTGGTTGCTTTACCCTTCATTCTCTGTCTCATACCATCACAATGAAAGAGCATGTACACACCATGGACTGAAAGAAGACCATACTGAGAGCACAGCTCAGCAGCATATTGAGGCAGGCATGGGCCTGTCCTGAAGAAAGTTAGAAAATGATGACTTAACTAGAGACATTTAAAGTAACTAACTAAAACATGTGTGCTGCCTGAAATTTCACATCAGTATTTTGTCAGGTTGTATGGTTGCAATACATTGGCATGACTATTATCTTATTATTTTTGTGAATATTATCAATAATAATTTAAAGTTGTGACTTAACTCCTGCGTATCTTTTATTCTATGTAATTGCCTGAGGTTTAACTGTAGAAGGAAGATAGAGATGTTATAAAGTACAATACCTTGAAACAGTGGTACATCTATGGGATTTGAGGCAGATTCTGACATAGGCTCACATTAAATACAAAAGAGAAAGCGAGTAATATGGAACTCTACCAATCAAAACACCCCTCCTTCTGAATAATACCATTGGTTATTCAATTTATATCTAAACTCCAATTAGGTCATGCTTATTCTAAAAGAAAAGGCAGCCGTGTGCAGTAGTTAGACTTGGGACTGCAAACCCTACGATTTTGGGCTTAATTCCACTACTGATACTGTGTGACCAAGAAAGTCACTTCATCTGCCTGTGTTCCAATTGAAAATGCAAGAAATACTCAATATATCTCAAATTTGAAAGTAACCTTGGATAAAGTAAAAAATATGAAGTCTTAAAATGGGTTAAAACAAGACTACAAAGAGATCTCATAAAATATACCATACTTTCCAATTTTGACTGAAAATCAGTTGTATCTCATGTTTCCTTTTGTCAAAAGCTATTTCTCCTAAGAGAATTTTTGTAGAACTTCAAACAAAATATAATGAGAATCTCTTTTATGTCTCATGGAATCAAAGATCAACATTTGAGGCAAAAATTTCCTGTGATGGGTTTTGTATCCTTCACACATGATACATAGAAGACCGGTCAAAAGAAGCACTTGAACCAGTCCAACACAGAAATGATAATTCTAGATTTAAAGGAAGAGGCAGCATGACTGATTAACTGTGTCAAGAGCTAATTAAAAGATCATAAAGGAGTAGAGGGAAAAGAATCTTCAGAAGAACTAAGGTTATTTGTGACTGAAAGCAGAGTAGTTCATGTGGACTTCTGATACCAGATTGGTGAGAATCTTCAGCACAGTTCAAGAGCAACAAAGATAGAATGCTTGTGAACACTGTCTCAGTGTCTTTGAACTATTGCTAGATGGAAGAAGCTGTAAGATTGTTGCAGATTTGAATTAATCTGAAGAAAAGAAGACAGTGTGTGCCAAGACTTCAATGTCAATGTATCATTGAGATCAAGAAAAAATAAACTGATGGTACTCTACAGACAGAATGAATAATAAATGGAATAGAACTAAACATCAGGAAAATGTGTGACAAGGACATATGAATTCCAGAAGAGCTGCAACCTTTATTTACAGTAAGTCAGGGCTTGGCAGATGACATGAGGGCAGGCAATTCAATTGTTACATTAATATTTGTTTTCAATAGATGCAGGGCACTAATGAAACTTGTTTTAAGGCTGCATATCACACAAACACTTAAAACACTTAATCACTAGAATATCAAAATACAGAATATCACCAAATGAAAGTTTGTGTGATAGACTCTAAATATTTTCAGACATTTGTCTAACAATGATCATAGTGAGAGTTATTGTGAGTTAGGGGCTGCTTGTTTCATGCCCTTTGGAAACTAGAGTTTCTTCACTTTTCATAAACTAAAATGGTTGAGGATAGCCTTCAAATTTTTGAGTAGAGATGCTTCTTCTAGTGTAATATTGGCAAATCTATTTACACTCTTAACTTCAACTCTAAGGTAGAACTAATTCTCTCACACATAAAAAAGAGCGTGAATATTTATCTTCTGAAATTTGGATTTTAGTTTTAAATGTTAAATCTCTGATTTACAACATAAAAGGCAAACATTAGCTAAGTATACAGATTTTCACTGTTGGACATGGAGTATGAAATGTAGCAGATGCTGAGTCAACACTATGTTTTCTGCAAGCAATTTTTCTATTTTTAGTTTTCTCCTTGTGTGGCAAGGACTTCACACAACATGCTTACTTGTTGCACTCTATTAATAATCAATACTTAGACATAATTTATAAGCTTTCATTTTGCTTGTGTCCAACAGTTGTTATATTTTTGAGAAGTGTTAGCTGTAACATGCAGAATGACAGGGTTTCCTAAACAAGTATGGTTTGAAGTAATCTGAATCCAACAGGTAAGTTGTTGTTGAATTCTTTATTAGTCATTGATTGTCAATAGCAATACCGATTCAATGAAGGTGAAGCATAAGTGTGTGGGCAGAGGCACCTCGGGCCATAACTCACGTTGACAAAAAACATGACTACAAAATTGTAGCATTCCTCCGATGTGAGGCATCTGTTCTGCTCACTCAGATAAACAGAGGTGCTGAAGCATTAAATGATCACCATAAGGTAATGAATTGGCTCAAGTGGATGAAGGTTTTGGCACCAAACAGGACAAAGATCGCCTGGGAGGAGTGGAGGAAAAGGGAAACAAAGGTAATCTCTTATATATTTCTCTTCTGGTTCATCCATTTCCTTTCAAACCCAGTCCTGTCCATATGCTGCCCATGTCTGTGCCTGGGAGTCTTTTCCGTTGCCTGCTCTGAAGGTACTCTCTCGACCATTGCCATTGGTTTCCTCTTGCTATTGGTTTTCTCCTTGCTATTTCGTTATCGTTTCCTAAGCTTTTGTTATAAAATGAACAGCAGTATCTTCTCTGTCGACGGGTTTTGTACAGCGTCATCTGTATTCGGGATCCAGCAACTGCCTGTTCCTATCAGTGGGTTATTTCTTGACACAAACGGTTGACAAAGGTAATCACTCTCACTATAACATAGGACAGTAGATTTCGTTGATCCCATTGGGAAAGATTTAAACATTCTTTCTGTTATTCTTTCCAACGCAAGTCGAGAGTTATCACAACAAGTCACGAAATACTATCAATACATGGTAACATCTACAGTTTATGGTGGTGAAGCTGAAATTCAGGCTCTTTCTGAGATTAGATCTTTTGACTCATTATCTGTCGCTCCAGCAAAACACCTATTCACAACTACATCTTTCTTGAAGTATTTCTTTCTTCTTGATTTCGAATTCCTTTCTCACTGTTTTCCGTTCCTATTCTTACACTGCGGTATGCTACAGCGGGTGTCCACTAGTTTATCATAATAAACCTTTAATATGAACCCGGACTTTTTGTCACTGTGGCTGTGTTTGGGATTTGTGGTGCTCCTACTGCTCCCCAAATAATAATAAATAAATGTTTTTCGCTATCCAACCCATTTGAATTGAAGACAGACCCAATGTCCAGTGAAAGAGGGGAAGGGGGTGGGTTATCATGTGGTTTTGACATGCCCCCCTTAAGTTTTCCCCATGAAGTTTTTTTTAATATGAGAAAAATTTTTTTTTCCTTTTGGAGCATATGACGGGACGAAGGGTGTGTGGTTTTGTTTGGGGCTGGTTTTCATGTCAGAAAGTTTGTTATTCCATTCTCCATCAAAAATCGATTAAAATTTTTTTAGCCATCACAAACAACTAAAAATTACATATAAAAAGATGTTAGTTTTGGGTGACTTTTTCTAACACCAGGTTGCAGGATTAATAACCCCGTGGGGTCCGAACAGACAGGGGAGACAGTTTAAATCCCCCCACACGTTTTTTTACAAATATATCAAGTTAATAAGTTCCCCAACCCCCAAAGTCCTGGCCAAACACAATCCTTCTCTTCCCCCCCCCTTTTCTTTTCCCGCCTTTTCCCCTTTCCCCCACTCCAGCCCGAATGAAAGGGAACCCCTTTTTCATCCCCCGGGGCCCCGGGTTTTCCCCGCACTCCCCTGGAAACGCCCCCGTGTTGGAATGCCGGCTGCTCCGAAACTCTCCGGGGGTCCTTTTCCCTCCCAGCACTTTCCCGGTGTTTTGAAGTGCTGGGGGTCCCGGTCCCAAGACATTGGGGTGCCCCCGGGGGACCACGGGGCCCACAGGGGTTTGGGGCCCCCGCCCCCACCCGTGGGGCCCCAAAGCAAAATGGCGGCCCCCCGGATCCAGGGGGGCAAGACCCTCTTTGGGGCCCCCAAGCCCCGGTCGTTTTCCCCGGCATCCTGACACCCCTTATTAAATAAATATGTAATATGTTTGAAAAAGAAAAAAAACTTAAAGGATTATGTGTCATGTTTTTTTGCACCCTATTTGTCCCAAAAAAGGGTCTACAGTAGTAATTCCAAGAGGCATGCTGTGGGACATCTACAAAAGGGTTTTCACAATATGTTTGATGGCTGCACAAAGAAATCCCAAAGAAAAAAACTGGTTTGCAGGATCAGAAGTTTAATAGGATACTCGGGAACCCCTGAGATTTTGATGAGAGATATTGTTGGCCCCAGAGAGTGAAGCAACCCCAATCACTAGAGCATGGAAAAGAGGACAGAAAAAGAAATCTGAACAACTGCACAGTTTTGAGGCAAAAAAATAAAGAGGACATAAGGAAAATGAAGATGGGGGACGGGACTCACAATGTGTATTTTTAACTCCCCCTTCATGCTAATAAAAACCCTGTAACTAAAAGGAAGAACTGCTGTCCAGAATGGTGATACAGTCATTGTGTCTGATTCTAACATTGAATCTTTCACCCATCTTCCAATCAACTTTTCCAGGATAAAAGGGGAAATATAGGGAAAAGAGGAACACCATCAGAAGGGTACCAGCCATCACATAGAAATTGATCATTTGGGACAAAACATTCAGTAACCGGGTAATGGACTGCTGAAGATTTACAAGGGAATGTGAAGAGCTTTCCATAAAACAGCTACACTAACTGCTGATGGCAGCTGTCATCACTTGACACTCATTTCAGCGAATGCAACCACCTTGTTTAGGGATTGGCACATGTTCCCTTTCAGTCTAAATGGTTTGCTGATAGAGTGGAATTTGATGATTCTGAGGTGCGATGACACAGGCTCCCACATATCTGGCAACTAACCAAGTGCATGCCTCATTAGAGATTGCCACATTGCAGCTTGCTATTTTAAGCCAAGTTAACAGAATGATCTAACTCAAATGTATACAGTTTTAAAAAGTATTTGCAGTTTTTTCCTGGAAGATTACATCTATACAGAACATATATTTTGCCATTAAAAGTGGTACATGGTATTGTGTTAATGAAGCAAGGCAAGAGTAGTAGACTCAGTTACCATCTTGACAGAGAAAAGCAAGTGAAAGCTTATAGCCTAAACTTTTCTAGGTAGGAATCTTAACAGGAGTGCATGCTCCCACCTTAATAGGAGTGGAGCGATGAGCACCTTGAGTGTCCCAAATGTCAACACATAGGGACACAGGCATGCCGCTTATTCTCCCATCATTTACTGAGTTCCTATTTTAAATGGTTGCTATGAATATCATGGGGTGCTGATTTACAGAAATACAAAGATATGAATGAAGCACTGTGGGTGTGCATCTGCAAAAGAAAAAAGGAAGGTTCTAAAAATGATAAAAGACTAGAAATACAGCTTCGGCTGTATAGCTTTCATCTTATCTCTTGTTTTCTGCTTTTTTTTAACAGGGGTAACTTTTATTTTTTGAAACATGCCCATAGCAGGTGACTGTACCACTCACCACCATGAAGATTTCCCTTTAACTTACTGTGACTCCTTGTTCCACATCCCAATCAAAATGTAAGACTTTTGGCAGGGGTAATACAAGTTTAAGAAAGAAAGGAGACAGTAAATCATATTTTAAACTATAATGTAAAACATAAAATGAGCACTTTTATCATGAAAGATTTTTGCCTTTTCTTCCAGTGACTGGGAAACAAGAATGCCATTGTAACTACTTGAAGAGCTCCTGACAAAACAAAGTCATTATGAGAGCGGCCTTATGGAGCCTCTAAAGGCCAACTAGTAAAGCTGTTAAACAACTTCCCGAATTTGTAAATGACAAGGGATCTAACACACCTTCTTTCACAGACCTTTGCACACAGGGATAATGGTGAACATCCCTCCACGATTACTGATGGCAAAACTGGTGTCAGTTGAAGATGTAAAAGAAAATTATCACCATCAACTTTATTGAGAAAAGTGAAGTCTTTGGTCCTTGCCAAAACCGATATTCCTATGTGCTATAGTAATGACCTGCAGAAAGTTAATAAAGTATTTCAGTTTGATCCCTTCCCTATTTCGGAGGCAATTAACTTATTGATAATTACAGAGACACCTAATTTGAATTCACCATTAATGTGACTAAATCATATTGGCAAGTCACTTAAATAAGCCAAACAGAAAGCAACATTTAGCTAAAAGCCTTTGCCCTCCCATTTGGATTTCATGGAGCACCATTAACTTTTCCATGTGGTGATTGGAGCATACACTGAGAGCAAACAAGGCACCCAGAGTGCCTTAATCTAGTCTCATAATATGCCCGTGAAAGGAGTGACATTGTGCGTCATCGGAAGGAGCCAATCTGCCACAGCAACAGATACTTCCTGGGTATGACAGCCATCAGAGCGACCAGACCAATAAAAGTTGTACCCATCTACAGAGATCTGGCCTTTCCAGGTCTGCGACCTTAGAGAGTGCCACCACTGTGAGTTTACAAAGCTCCTCCAACAACAGAGGAAGATGATCTCTATGCAGGAGACACAAGACATTCCCATGTACCCTACCTGGATAAGCTGACTCAAATTGGGACCTAATGCTGCCATGCAGCTGGTGATGCCTCAGCCACACCAGTTCCAATCCCAACAGGCCTGACCCCATTGGCTCTGGCATTTTGACTCTTTTGGGTATGAGGCTTCCAGGGCTTTCCCCATCCCTTTCATAATGTGAGCTGCCTTCCTATGGGTTGTTATAGCAGAGCTACTTCCGCAGAGAACACAGAGAGTCCTGTCTATCATTTTAGAGCTACAGTATGTGAAGTTTTTAATGGTGGCTGGAGTGCTAATCCTGCCACCAAACCCCAAGTTTTCCCTGAAACCTGGAAGAGCATTTGCAGGTGGATGCAGTTTAATGCCATACCCAGGGTTATGTGAATGAGAAATGTAAGGATAAAACACCAACATGACTAAAATGAACACTGTTCTATTTGCTCAGACCTGAAACAAAGAGGCAAGTCCCAGTTTTTCTAAGACTGCGGATGATAATCAGAGTTCTGTATCCTACTGTGAAATTTGAGCTACACCATTTAATAAACTGACAAGGAAAGTGGACTACAAAAGTGAGTTATGAACTCCTCGGGCCCTAACATCTTTCTACACACAACATGATGTTTCATTCACCATTTGAGAGTACTGAATTTTAGATTGATTTTCATCAACTAAAGCGCAAACTTGAGAAGTTGTGTCCCAACTTGACAAGGGCATATACTAACAGCAAGCTGTAATGCACAAAATCAAGATTTGAACAGTGGAACGAAAGCTCTAATGGTGAAACAGGATGTGTACAGAACAAGTACTACTATATTGAGTAAACAAGACTTTAGTCATAGATCTACAGTAGATGGACTGACACCAAACAACCAATCTCCAGAATGAAAAGATGGTTGTCATTGTTCTAGAAGCCACTTCACTGATGAGTACTGAAAAGGTAAGCACCATAGCAGCTTGGTGCGCTATGACCAGAGGGTAGGCCTGATGTGGAATTTGATGCTAGGTTGTACTCCATATCTTTGACCCAAACACTCTGGGCACAGGGAAGTGGATTGAAAACTCTAGATGGTTCAAGTTCTGTCCTCTTCCCTTCGTAACAAACACCAGAACTATGAACAATCCTTCCAGTTATGTAGCTTCCAGAAAATAGGAACCCAAGTGCGGTTCATGTATCTCCTCTGTAGGTAAAGTTCTCTATGAGAGATTAATTCCAAGATGTTCAAAGCACAATCACTGGGGCAGATCAAGTGCAGAAATTGAATACACCCATGACAAGTTATTAAACACCTTTTCACAGCTGCCCCTAATGATGGTATTAATCCATCCATCCATCCATCCATTACCAGGCCCATTTAATCTAAGTCTATATGAAAAGGAACCAACTTAGATGGGGTACTCCACAGTAGTCCCACTCATGTGCATATCCACACCAATATGGAGATAGATAGATAGATAGATAGATAGATAGATAGATAGATAGATAGATAGATAGATAGATAGATAGATAGAGAACTTTATTTGTACACAGGGTGAATTTGCTTTCCACAAAAGCTATTAAATAAACAAATATATAAACAGATAAATACATACATATATACACATACGTAAAATGTGGTCAAACACATGCCAGAATGACTAAAAAAGTTTTAAATGAAAGAAAACTTCTGACTTGACAGTCAAAGTCACAGTGAGGCACTATGCAGACATATTGCAGTGGGTGTAATTGAGCCCCTGTAATGTTTCTTGACCCACTTCTGCTAAATTATTTGTTGGCTGAAACTACTCACTGCTGGTGTGTCAGAGTGAGGATGTGCACGTGTTCACAATGGCACTCAGTTTTGTTTTAAGTTATTGCTGTTACCTCAGGGGTCCAGAGTGTGTCCCATACTGAGCCTGCCCTTTTAATTGTTGAACTCTCCTGAGCGTTTAACAACCAGCCCAACCCACTACAGTGTAGAAAATTTCACTGGCCATCACAGAGTTGTAGAAGAGGTGAAGGATGTCACTACCCACATTAAAGGAATGAGTTTCCAGTTAAAATAAGCAAGTGTAGAAATACACCATTTCTATATATCACTCGAATGTATCTTTGACATCCTACTCTACTTTAATTTCATTTTAATGACTGTGGCCAGTCATTCACTGCAATCTCAAAACTACTCACAATTTTGGCAAGTTATGCACTAACATGCTTTGAACCATGGCTTCTAGTCCAGTGCATGTCACTCTTAAAGTCTGTGATGGCTGGATCTCATTGACTTGTGGTGTCGTTGTACATGACTAGAATTCAGTGGGATAATGGCTTACACAATTCCCTAATGACTCCTTTGCACAGTTAAAATTTCTATTGTGTCAAAGGGCTGAGACATTTGGTAGCCAGTCAACATGAAGCACTCCTTTTCCTTCTCCACTTTGAAATGATACAACAAAGATGAAATGTCAGATTGACATTTGTGCTGGTTCCATTAGTTTCTTCTATTTGTGTGATCCAGAACATGTGTTTTTCTTCATTTTGTTGGTACTATTGTTCTTCTCTGATCTGTTTCTTGTAAGTTTGATTAGCTTTGCTCTGTTTCTTGCATTGTACTTCTGAACCCCTCTGGCGACTTTCAACAAAACTTCAATCTGTTTGATTTTGTTGTGGCTATCATAGAGCACTACTGGCGAGTAGCTGGGATGTCATACTACTTGTAGAGAATTGCTGGTCACGAATGAGCATTGTAGTGTCAAACACTCACTAAGGTTATGTAAATGAAGGCGATGACTCAAAATCGTTGGGAAAACTTATGTAGTGATGAGAGCTTTCACCATTCCTATTTTTATGTAATACACTCTTATTGGTTCACTTGGACATTATGCCTCAGGATCCATAGAGTATTCTTATTTGTGATGTGCTCAGGGCCTCCAGTGAGAAGATGGTGAAGATCTGAACTTGTAATTTAGTGGTTTTGGCTGGGCTCAAACATCACTAAAGATTATTGAAAATATGGCACTATATTGCCTGCCAAACCAACATACAGAGGTTCCCCATACATGAATTTTACTCCTTCTCTGCAAATCATTTGATCTTTATTCACAGTAATAAATATCTTTAACTTAATAGTTGCAAAAAATCAGAAAATATACAAATAATACTTGTTTTTTTTACTTTTACTCTATTGCTAGCATTCATCATTTTACAGTGACATTAAATAAAGTATAATTACATTGCTACAATGAATTACAAATTAAAATGTCTTGGCTTGAGCAGCTATAAATAAAGACCTTTGGAAACTTCAGTAATCAGTCCTCTGCCCCTGAGGATGGATGTACCACAATCTTGGAGGGTGGGTAGAGTGCACCTCTTCATCACTTCTGGTGTTTTGTATAGCTTCCCAATACCTTCAACAAAATCCCTGTATCCTGCAATAAATCAAAACCTATTTAAAAACAGTTTATATGAACTGCAGGCTTTCATAAAGAGAATGGGTACATTTCATTACAGAAGACCCTAAGAGCCTAAAAGTGGCTCTCATGCTCATTCTGGCTCTGAGTAGCTGAGTGGAGTTCTACCATTGACTCCCAACATGGGGTGATTATATTGTCAAACTCATGTTCCATAGCAGAAGACATGATGGAACTCCAGGCTGGTGATCTTTGATATTTGAAACCTTCAAAACAGCTAGGACAGTTTTTTTGTCCATTCCAACAGCAAATTTCAATTTCTAGTGCAGTGATAGCCTGGTAATCCCTTGGTTTCCCATATGCATGCATAAATACTGTTACTTTAAAACCTGAAAAGAACAAATAAATAAAAATATGGCAGGATGCCTCATTTTATACAGCTGAAAAATAAATGTTCACACATTTATTCTGCCATTAGATCGTGAAATTGATTGATAGGTCAGATGGTGTTGACCAAAGCTTTTCAATGTAGAGTACCAGGTACCAGAATCAGAGGCAGTTGTCTATTAATAATCGTGCGCCTCAGCCCTGCTTGTAGAATACACATGTCATGGACTTGCTATATGACTCATTAGTCTTGCTAAGCTAGATGTATATAAATATATATGCCTGGAGACAACAAAGGTGACATTTGCTTAAAAGTGGTGGGAAAATTAAATGGCTCACTGAGTGTCAAATGTCTAAATGAAAGTGGCACTCAATGTAAAGGCCGTGATTTCCAAAGAGCAAGTGTGCTTACTAACCTGCTGAGACAAGGCTGAAAGCTTGTGATTACGATGAACTGTTAAGGTGAAAAGACTCCTAAGAAGATTGCATTAAATGTATAAATGTGAATCATGTTTGTGGACTACACAACTGCATATGTTAAAAATAAACATACCCTGTTGTAAGGAAAACCTTTCAGTAAAGTCAGATACATTGGCATTTGAAGATATCAATGAACTAGTAGTAAAAGTAAACGATACGTTGTCACAGGTGTTGTGTCTTCTGTCTTGTTCACGCTTATATAATTACAGTGTCAGTATCGACATAAGTTTTGAAAAATTGGCCCCTATGTTTCTGAAAATATGAATTGTAAAATATGCATTTGAAGTAAAAAGTGTCCTCATCAAGGACTGCGTTAAGAGATTTTATATCAGATAAACAGAAGATGCAATTTCGTATTAACACACCCAAATCAGTAAATGTGCCAATAATGCTGACACCGTCCACCCAAAAACGTGAGACAAGTCTGAAATTGCCCAACATTCACTGCACTTTAAAATGAGTAGCTAAAGTAAGTTAACATACAAATTTGGGAAATGCAACCCATTAAGAATAAAACTGTATTTCGCTGTGTTTTAACATGTAGATATTCATTGACCCAAATCTTATCTAAATTCTATTTGCTTTTGTTATCCATAACAGTGGCCCAGATCTAAACATGCAGATCTTCATGTTGTCGGTTCTCACACTTCTATGGTCGGGGATTTTTCAGATGATTTTCTATGTAATAAACTTAATAAGTTATAGTGTAATGAAAATTGCATAATTAGATCTGGCCCACCCTATAAAACAAAAAACAGAAGCATTTCATTCAGACTTCGTTACCTCGGCTATTGACCCCCTGAATACCAACAGCGAAGTCTTTGTTGAGTTTCTATTTCTCTATCAGTGTCTTTCCATAGTTTGTGCATATTTTTCTAATGCAGGGGAGAAATGGAGACTTCAGCCCTGAATGTTTAAAGTGAACAGACTGGAGATAAATGGAGGTGGGTTTTAGGAAGACATCCTGTGGGCAAGCCTTTCAGCAGTGGTTCCCCTGCTTTTCACTAAAAATTTTTAACAGGTTGTCACTAGACATGTCTTGTTTTAAAATCATGACTGTCCCTTAGAGCTAGACTCCCACTAGTACCAGGCATGCTTGACGGTGGCTGTGCCCTGCTACTGTCTGAACAAAGATGGACTTCTAGAATTTTATGTAGACAAGAGGGCACAGATTCAGTTTCAGAAATTCACAACCTGCAAGTATGTAACAGAATAGCAATCTGATTTTATACAATATAAACCGGTAAGCACCCAAATTTTATAAGCATCAACAAGAAGAGAAAGAGTATATTTTGTAAGCACTGATAAACCATATCACTAGTCTGACAAAGAACCTAAATGGATTACAGAACTATGGAGATTACCACAAGTAAAGATAGCCAAGAAAATCAATCCAAATTTACAAAACAGTATCAATAAAAACAAGCAGTCAGTAGAACCAGATGGGATTAAGTCTCATTTTACATATTTTACCATTGTTTAGTGATGTCACCACAAATACAATAGACATCCCATTTTGTGATTGGCTGCGTTCTGCAATCAAAGTTCTATGTGATTGCTGTCACATGGCATGAATGTCACATGACACACGATCTACCCCTACTTGAGGTGGTAACACACAGGTCTTTTCCAGCCATTTAAAACTAAATTAAGCGGTAAATAATTCAAGTCTTTAGTTAGGCTTGAGTTCAGGTTTTGCCAGGGGGGCAGTTCATTTTCAGGTTAATTGTCAAAAAC
>NC_053155.1:322633630-322663051 GCF_016835505.1 Polypterus senegalus | reverse complement strand
AGCATAAAAAAAACTATATAATTGATCTATGAAGTGCTTATATAACCTCTAGGAATGAACTGCAAATACGGGTGTTTCCTTTGCAATGCTTTTTTTGAGAATTCAGTATGTCATAAATTAAGATTTATGTATAACCTCAGAATGAACTGTAGGGTTTTTCCTTTCTAGGATATAAAGAGGAACGTTTTTACTTTAGGTATTCTCTAAAACCCAAATCAGTCGACTGAGTTGGGAAGAGGAGTCTCACATTTTCTCTACTCACCAAGAATTAAGAATAAAAATTATTTTTACTTTAATTGGGTTTAAGTTCTTCCGTTGTTTTGACTCAACTCACAGGTTCAATGGCCAGGGGGGACAGAAAAAACAAAAAAACTCCAGACGGCTGGAGAAAAAATAAAATCTGTAGGGATTCCAGACCATGAGACGCCCAGTCCCTCAGCTGAAGGCTGAATGATTAAATTCTGCAGGATTTTCAAAGTGCTTTCTAGACCTTTTCTGATGATGTACATGAAAAGGTTATTTTATTCCCAAGATAATGGCAAGCAATATGAGCAGTGACTGCACAGGTAAAAGCAGGAAAAGGTGTTCAAGCGAGGACTTTGAGGTTTGTTCTCATAATGTCAGATTATTACATGATATGGTGAATGAACTTAGTTACTCTAGTTGACCGCAAAACATTTCTACTCCATCTCCACAGTATTTTACTGAATTGGAATATGTTAATCAGAAAATCAAAATATAAACCAATTGAATAAGATATGAGAGTTTAGAGTTCCTTCACCTCTGCCTTCTCAACCCCTTTTTCAGTCATACCAGTTATGGCTGGTGGCTCTGTCCCCATTTCAGCTACACCCGCCCAACGCCCTCCCCCAAACCACCTTTGCTTCAGTTATGGCAGGTCCATCTGTTTGTCAGGCCTGCTGCATCTAGAACATTTTCATCAATTTGACAGGTCCTCGTTTAATCCTGAAATAAGACACCCATTAAATATTACTGAAGCATATAAGCTAGAATCTTACTAGAGGGTCTAATAGTATTCATGGGACACTGCAAGGAATTCTGGATAGTTTTTTTCTGGTACTATAAATCCGAGTGATTTTGTTCAGTTAGGATTGCTGGTTCTTTCCCTGTTAGAATTTTTATACAGATGACTGGAGCTAATCTTACGTGTGGAAGAGTTTCCTCAACAGATAGAAAATATTTTAGAGTCATGTGAGTGTATTATGGGGATGAATCTCTGATGCTAGTCTTATAAATTGTTTGGTGGAGTTAACTGCAATTGCAAGGTCTCCATCTACTCAATCATGAAACCGTCAGAAAGAAAATGAGGCATTTAATTATTTCTTTCTTTTAACTACGGAATCAGTTCTCTTTTGACTTTTGTCTGTCTGCTTGCCCTAATGGACCCCCATTTTATTGTGAAAAGTCAAAATTCTTAGAACTGCCTACATCAACTTTAGAGACAATGTCATCAAACTTGGCAATATTGGCCCATTTTCAATTCATGACACTAGCCTCTCTCTGTGTATGCCATGTACAGGCAAAACTGCATGCCACCAAAATCTCAGTATAATTTCATCTGACTATTAAATTAGCCATCTGAAAACTATTCAGACACCTCTATGCAATGGCTAACGTATCTCTGTGAAACAGAAAAAATGAACATTCAGCACGCTTTAAACTTTGGGAGGTAATGAAGGGTTCCTTCGTACTAATGCATAAAATTTTACCACAAGGTCCGGAGCAATAAACAGATTCACAATTAAGATTTTACTAGACTGGCCCTGTTTAATAAAAATAAAATGTACCTGCTTAGCCACACCACCCTCATTTTCAACAAGTTGGGGATCTCTGACAGTATTTTAGTTTAATTAAATCTACTGTCCATCCAGTCTCACTTTTTCCACGCCTGCCTCTCAGGTTTTGTGAGAAATAAATTTCACCTGTCGCACCTGCAGAGACAAGCTCAGACTGAGGATGGCCGTCACACAGAAGATGAGAGAGCATAATTGGGACTTGGTGCAATGTGGAAATAGGAAATATATATTATAAGGTTATAAAGTATTAAAGTTCACGAAATTCGGTATACCCGAACATACTTCTGAACTGTTCTCAGACTATATCAAGCTTCATTCAAAAGGTAAACAGGAGGCATCAGGTTATCCTACTTGGTGTATGGAGGAAGCATCCTGAGATTGGAATATTAATGAATATTATCAGAAGAAATGCATACAATTGGATCACAATAACATCACCGTAAATCTGACTAAGAGACAGATTTCAAAATTGTTTATAAATTCCTCTGGGGTAAATTTGGTGAAGCTCTCCATCTCACCACCAGCTTAGTCAAGGATGGAGAAGAATTCTTCGATATATTTTTTCCAAACACTACAATGTTTCTTATTTTTAGATTGCTCAAATCTGATGGTATGCCAATGAAAAGTACACCCTATCTGGTGTCATTACTATCATTATTGCTGATTTCACAACTGTTTATGTCCAGGTATAGTTGTATGAGCTACTGGACAGATGGCGGGTGGAGAAGGAAGGGTGTTGTTCCACAACACAGACTCGGTTATTTTTACTTCTAAGCCTGGCCAGCACAGTCCTCCTCTAGGTGACTATTTGGGAGAGCTCACTAGTGAGTTAAAATCCTGCATTATATTACAGAATTTGTTTCAGGAACTCCAAAGACTTATGGGTATAAAACAGCTCAAGGCAAAACATGTATGAAGATGAAAGGCATTACCATTTAGCACAAAACAGGTAAAGTTGTAAATATCAAGTTGTTAGCCAAACTAGTTCAGAATTATGTGACGTCTCATGAAGTTCCTCAAGAATTATTGGTTCATGGTAATCATGGTAATTCATCCATAGATAACTTTAGAAAAGGGTCCTCCACAAAGACTACACTATGTGGTCTTATGGATACTAAAAGAGATTTGGATATTCGACTTCAGCACCCCTTGCTAAAATTATCTCAGGACTGTCCTGTTCTGTAAATCCTATTATGAAAAAAAAATTACTGGAACACCAAATCATTTGTCTCACCTTTCAAAATATAATTTGGTTTTATAGTTCAAAAAAATGCAAAAAGGGGTTTCATTTAAAATTTCCCCAAGTTAAGTTTATTGAGGGCTCCCAAGTCTTTATGCAATGATGAAGCCCCCTCCTGGAAAATAAATTTTATTATAATGATTGATGGAATCAGCTAGCAAAGCCAGGAGATAAAAAAAGGCCACTAAATACATTTCATCATGAATTGTCTATTATTTTTTTGGTTAAAAAATTTATTTTTTGGAGGAAGAAAGCCAGATGATTAATCTTATAACCAATTATATTTCTCTTTCAAAAAACCCCCTGGGACAAATTGCAAATTACCCTTCGGGTCAAATGTTCCGGGGACTTTTAAGTTTTTTTTGGGAAGCCAATGATGAAAAGTGGTTATCTGATTGGCTGCAACCAGTCTGTTTCTCCCGATTGGTCCAAGTGTACCCATGAAAGATAAAAAAGCTGCTCGCTCAAAGTTTCATATTCTGTCATGTGCGGCCAGAATTACGAAATCTACAACCTTAACCTTTTTACTCCACTGTTTGTCATCAAAGAAAATATCTGATCTTTGGATTTTTTTTAAAAAGTTTGTCTGAAATAGCCTGTAATATCGCAGCCCAAACAACTCAAAGCAAAAAACATCTGTTAAAAAAGAAAAAAAATTGACTGAAAACACCCTTTAAAAAAAAAAGCTTTTTGAACCAAAAAAAGAGGCTTTTGGGGTCTTCATCACCAGTTTATTAGCATTAGCAATAGTATAAACATGGAATCATCAGAAAATATATTTGGTCCCAAATAAATGGCTTTTTTTAAAAAAAGAGTGTTAATGTGAATGATTTCTTAAAAGGCACAAGGGGAACTGACAAGGAACTGAAAACATCCTGCAATGCTGTGATATGGGGGCTGACAAAAACGTGAAACTTTAACTTCTATTTTGGGTTCAAATTTTTTTAAAAGCTGATAAAGAAACATTTTACCTATGTTACCAAAAAAAAAATGATGAGGGGTTAGAAAGTTGCCTGAGGCCCTTTTTGGGGAAGGGTTTTGAAAAGGCCCTGCAAAAAAAAAGAAAAATGTTCAATTTATTTTGAAAAAAAAACTGTCAACACTATTACCCTTTTTGGAATACCAGTGAAGCTGTTATTAGAAGGTTCCTTGGTAGGATCCAATATGGGGATTTTCGAACCCAACTGCCTCTAAATACAATACCGAGAGTAGGAGGCGGTGGTTGGAAAATTTTAAACCGGCGGGTTTTGAACATTCCATTTTCGGTACCTAATGATGAATGAAAAAATCCTTGAAATTTTTGACATCCTTTAACCATCTATTGAAATATTTACAGGTCTCCTTTCCCGGGGGGGTACAGATACTGAAAAAACAATGCCCCGGGAAGGGCCGTAGCAAAAATTTTGATACCATAGCATCGTATTTTTCATCAACAGAATATTTATTACAGAGGTTACAGAAGCCCTTTTTTCCTCGCGATGCAGAAAGAAGGGAGAGTCTGCCACATTTTCCGAAAACTTTGAAGCTGCCTGTTGTTTAAATTTTTTGCCGTTTGTGTTTTGAAAGTAAATAAAGTTTCAATTTAAAAAAAAAATTTCCCATTACCATTTTGGGGAAAACCCCCCAAACGGGATGCCCAGGCTAGTTTGGGGGTGAGTATTCAATGAACAGGCTGGCACTGTTTTTTTTTCCCGGTAGTTGATTACATGAAGCACCCCACAGAAATATCCTTATGGGGGGATCTTGGGGCAGCAGTTCTGTTAATCGTTTGTATTTTGTGAGTTTATTAGTGTCATACAGCTCATTCATCTTTGGTTGTTTTTAAAGATGTTGTAAAAAATGCGATACTGTTAAATTGAAGGTCCATGGAGAGGCCGTGAAGGGTTAGACAAAAGCAAAAGAGAACCCTTCAGAACTCTGAACGGGTGACAGACAGAGCTTGATCATTCAAATGCTTTCCAGTGGCCAACCCAGGTTATAGTATTCTTTTGCACTTTGCTGTTCCCAACCCCCCGTTTAAAAAGGTTTGGCAGGATTTTTTCATTGTCCAAACAGAGCCTTCTAGTTCTAGATTTTAGCAAACTTTTTGTAAAATTTTTGGAAATTGCATTGTTATGGAAAATTTGAGGAAGTCAAAAAAAAATTTTTTGGCACTATCATATACTGGTGGAGAATGAGGGTCAAATTATGGGCGTATGGTTTTATATCACATCTTGGGTTTGCCTTTTGGTATCATCTAGCTATTACTTTTTTCTGACCACCCCACCCTTTGCCTGTAAAATGAAGGTTTATTTTTAACTTTCCTAAAATTTTCCTCAATCCTGTAAACATCTGTGGAAGGCAAAATTTTTTTTGAAATTCAGTATCATAAAAGGAGCCTATGATCTCTTGTCATAATCTTTCAGTTTGTATACAGCTGGTGACCTAGGTTGTCTGGTTTTAAACCCAAACCCGTATTCCTACTTTGAACTTAAAACAGAGGACCCCGGGGGAAGTGATTATATGTTTTGAAACCCAGGAATTTAATGTGTTTCCTCAAAAAGCATTTTACGCATTGATAAGCTTTTGTTGTAAATTTTCCAGATCCGCATTTTTTCGGGGTTTCAAATTACACGCCTAAAAATTTTTTTAGCATGTTGATTTTTGTTGGGGTTGAATCTCTTCCCCAGGAAACCTTTTTTAACTCATTTCCTGGGTAAAATGTTTCATTCTGTTCTTTTTTAACGCTTTAAAATCTGGTTGAAAAACTTTTTTCCCCTTATCAGTCTGGTTTCTTTGGGTTCATCTTGCCGCTTTGTTTTTCAGATCCTTTTAGAAAGTACATAAAGCGGGTCAAAAATATTTATAACCCCTTTTGCTCAGACCCCTGGTCATGTCCGATTTTTGCCATTGTAATCTTATTAGATACATAAATGAAAATTATTTTTTAAAATATAGCAGGTTTATGAATTGTATAAGAATATTGACCAGATAACCAATCTGACACCTGAGGATCATTATTTTTTCCCTGAAACCTAAGGTTTTTTAAAGGTTTTTTCCCCCAAAGGTCCCAAAAGATTTGCTGGGTTATAATAAACTTTGTTGTTAACCCTTCATCATGGGTGAAAGAAAATGTTTTTAAAAAATCAATGGTACTTATTGACAATTTTAAAAACTTTTAAAAAATTCAGAGTTTTTCCCGTCATTTAAAAAACATAATTAGCGTTTCACAAAAGCCTTTTCCTTTTTCCCCCCAAGGGTTTTTTTAACCCCCCCCATACCCATTAGACTGTTGGGAGATGGGCCCTCCTGGGTAAAAAAATACACCACGCGGATAGTTTGGGCGGGATCCAGCAATGGCAGTCATTTTGTTTCACATGTTTCCAAATAAAGACATGTAGGGGATGCCGGGGCCTAAGATGGTGTCACACCAACACCCCAACATTTTTTTCTGCAGTTCATTTAAGTGCATACTTAGTTGTATATTAAAAGCACATGTTCTTAAGGTCACTAAAGCAGTTGACACCCCCAGTCCCTCAGTCGATTGCGTTTTTAAGGTCACCTGATCCCCCCAACCTCAAATGGGCTGACAAATTTAACAGCGGTTGTTATCTCCCATTTTGGGGGTTAAACTGTACAAGTCAGAATTGCAATGGGTGAAAAATTTTCCCCATGGGGTCTTTATGAATCATTCTAAGCAACTTTTTGTCTAACAGACAGATTGGTATGGCTTTGTGTTGCAGGGGCATAAAATTAATACTGTGAAATTTTGCTGTTTAAAAAGTAACAGCAATGATGCCCCTTTTTGAAAACACAATATAAAACATTTTCATTTCAAAATTTTGAATTTCCTAAACTCAATCAGCAAAAAATCAAAAGAGCCGCATAACCAACTAGTCAAATCAAAATCAGTATAAAGGTGTATTTTGGCCCCAGTAAAAAGTGTTCTTCATTCAGTCTAAAACAAACCCTAATGTTTTATATCCCCATTCAGAAGGGTCACTTGACTTTCTTTTTTTGTCCTTTTCCCCTTTTTGCCATTGGTTAATGAAATAAAACATTAACCCATTTTTCTTGTCATGTTTATGTTGTTTTTTGGCCAGTGTGGGCCAGTCTTTCAATTATTATAAAACAAATTAATTATTATATTATATTATATTATATTATATTATATTTTTATTTTTTTTATATTATATTATATTATATTATATTAATTTTATATTATTATATTATTATTATAAAAGCAAATACGGGAGGCATGTCTAGAGTTTATAGTTTGTGGTGAATGGGGTCAGTTCCCTGTACTGAGAACAGTGAATTTTTACCCTTTTTGGAACCCACTTGTTCCAAATCAAAGCTAAGAGGGTTTAAAAACAGCATTGGTCAGTAACATCTAAAATGGGATGCTTTTTATAGTTTCCCCAACATTTCTTTTCTTTCCCAAATAAAGTCCAGGTAGACAAACAAAAAAAACAGTCACCCTAGCCCACCATCGAAAGCCAGCTAAGGGCCAGAAATAGAGTGGAGACTCAGATAATAAAAGATGGAAATTGGGGGCCAAATGTGAATTATGTTGAAAAATTGTAACATTAAACAATGACCTGGGAGGCTAAGAATAAAAACCAAGTTTGTTTTTATTAATCAAGTCCTCTGTCAAGGACGGCCCGAAAGTTGAATTTGGAACCCAAAGTTTTTTGTTGTTTTGTTTTTTTTTTCCTGTCAAATATTACACTTTAAAACAATGACGACTTAACAAATAATACTTTTTTAATTCATTGAGTAAATAAAAAAAGTTTAAAAAGTGAAAACAAAATTAAAAATTTTTTATGGAAAGAAATGATATTTAAAATTATATCATTTAAAGGATATTAGACATAAGGGGGAACCCCCTTGTAAAAAGGAGTATCAATCGGGGAAAGAACATAAAAAAAAAAGAGAGGAGGCATTCGGGTGTCAAGCTCACTTGTTTAGCTAATAGCTAAGCTGCCCCGGGTATCCCCTCCAGATTTTTCTTAAAGGTTTAAAGGGTGTTCTTCAACCCTTTTTCGAAGTTTTTACAGTCCCAGAGACATATGTCCAGTCCCAGGATGCATTGGTTGCTCTCCCCACACAGCAAAAGTATTTGTTTTAACTGTTTCAGTGCACTGTTTAGTTGTTTAAATGGTGTGTCCATCACAAAACCTTTTCGAGGTTGCTCCCCGTATTCGTGTCCCATCTTGTAATTATAATTGATGATCCTTTTGCTTACATTAAACTACTTTTTTCCGGGTTTTTGTCAGTTCTGAAGCTTGTAGGTCATTGTCAATTTTTTTTGATGCCACCTCAGTTTATGTCATTTCCCCAATTTTAGCCTCTCTCGAATTTGACTACCAGAATAAATGTTTAATATAAATCAAAAAAAGTATCAGATTCAAGGACAGACCCTTGAGTGACTCAAAAATGCCCTCTCCAAGTTGAGCATTCTCCTCTTATCTATACTTTTCTCTATGGACAGTTAACCAACTAACTTCTGGTGCCTACAACTTCTAGTTTCAGAATTAATTTTTGGTGTAGGGTTTACAAATGCTTTTAAAAAATCTAGGTATGTTATATTGTCATTAGTTTTATCAACTATCTAAAAAAAATCTGAAAGATTGGGGGCAGGACTTTTCTTATAAACCCCCCTGGATGCTTTTTAAAAATCTTACTTTTTTTGGTAATTTTCGATTTATTTTTTTTTTGTTTCCATAATTTTGCAGGCAAAAAAAGAAAGATGATTGGTCTTAATTACATGACCCATTTTGTCTGTCTTTTTAAGATTGGAAAATTTCCAGACCTCGGTCCTTCTCCTTTAAAAAAGGAACTCGGAATATGCCTAAAAAGGGTTTATAGATGCGCATTCATTTCTGTCAAAAAAATTAGTAAGATCTCATTAGGTCCAGGTTTTTGGTCTTAAAGTATTGAGGATTGAAGACATCTGACTCTCCATTTTAAAATCTTTTATCAGAGTTTGTTTTTTACTTTTGCATGAGGTTTCCCATTTATAAATGTTTGGGTGTAATATTTGAATTTTGTTTTCCCCTTTCTTTTCAATGACTGATGACCCTTTTTGAAAATAGGCAATCTAACCAAAAAGTGGAAATGTTAGTGAAGCAGCAAAACAAAGACTAAAAAAAAAAAAAAAACCCCTGAAAAGTCAGAACCTTTATGGCATTGAATTTTTATTTAATTTCCCACGTGTTTAAAAGGTGGAGCCCGAACCATTGACATTTTTTTATACACCCGTGAAATGTGCTGATATGGTCTATTGTGGTATTGGCAGAGGGTGCAAAAGATTCTTTTTGGGTCATGAAAACTTTAAAAGGTCAGGAGTTCAAGTAAAATTATTGAAGAAGGAGAACGGAAGAATAACCCCCAAAGAGCACCCATGTCATGTGGGCAGTGTAACCTTAAAGGACTAGAGCCACCCCTTTGGATGTATTGCTGGTTAATCTAAACCTCCTAAAGCGGGGGCTGTACTATTGATTTTGTTCACCATTTATTTTAAATTTTTCCTCGGGCCCCATCCCCTGACAGGGGGAAGTGGGCAACACCAGAGGGGAAGGAAACCCGGAAGATTTTTTTATTGTATTTGTGGTTTTTTGGGAAAGAGCAGTTGGAGAGGTGGCTAAAAGGGGATTAACTTTTTTTTATCCTAAGAACATGTGGGTTTTACTGTGTCTGTGATTTGGGGCTCTATTACTTTGCGTCACACCACAATAAAAAAAAATATGGTTTTAAAAAAAGAAAAAAGGGAGGGATGGTATTATATAAACAAAATAGAATTATAAAAAGTTATTTTAAAAATTCTTTCCGGGCAAAAGGGGAAGCGAAAAGGGGGCCAACAGTAAATAACTGCCCGGGCCAAGAACCCCGGGTTTTCAACATCGGGACCCCGGACAGTCCTTAAAGGCAAAACAGGGCAGGGATCCATTGTGAACACGCAGGGTAAACGATGGGGAAAAACCCAGTCGGAGATTCTCAAGGCAGACTTACATGATTTTTAAAAAGCCACGGGAAAAGCCCCCGCCCCAAGAATCTTCATCTTGGGTCCCCTACCTCCGTTAAAAGATTGGATGGTTGTATTATATAAGCAAAATGAGAATTATATAAAGTTATTTAAAATTTTCCTAGGCCAAGGGGGAAGCGACAATGGCTGACAGTAAATGAACGGGCGTTGTCGGAACCCAGGCTCCACATCCAGATCCAGAAGATTCTAAAGGGCAGATTTAAGGACTTATTAAACCCGAAGGGGGACCCCAGCTGCAAGAATTTCATCTGGGCCCCCTCCCTTTCCAGAAAATCAATGATACTACGATCTGTTGGCGTAAACATCTGGCTAAAGGTTCTAAAAAAAGTCAAAACTTCAGGTTCATAGACAACGGGGATTTTCTGAAGGGGCCCATATCTTCAAGGGGATGGTCTTTATTCAAAAGTTTGGGGTGGGCCCTTCCAAAAACAAAATTGCCTCTTGTTTCCCTTTTTTTACCGAACCCCTTTCCATAATCTCTGCTAGGCGTGAAATTAGTAAAAAAATTTTCCCCCAAAAGGGCCTGTATTAATACTGAAAAATTTAAATCAATGCATGAAAAAAAACTGGCAGGGGGATAAATCAATAACAATTACAATTACACCTTTGATGAACAATGTATTAAAACTATTAGAACAGATTATAGATCAAATAAAAAATATGCACAAGCGGCGTAAAAAAAAATAACAATTTCTATCTCAGTCGGGGTCGGGGGGGGAGTCAGCATGGTTTTGCTGATTGATTTTTCCCCACACCCCAAAGTTGTCCGGGTTTGTCTTGTGAAAGGTGTTATTCTAAATTTTTCCCTTCGAGGTTAGATAGTGGGGAGCAGGCCCTGAGGAACTGGCATCCTGACAGGGCCCTTTTGGGTCTGATGATAGGTTCCGCCACTGCAACATTAAATATAATTGGGAATTTTACTTGAAAAAAAATTCATTTTTTGGAGTCTACCAATCAATACAACACCCCAAAGAAATTTTATTTTGTTTTGAAAAACCCTTGTGGGTTTTTTGTTCTAAAACCCCCTTAAGTGCTGTTAAGGTTTTCGGAAAAAAACAAAAAAAATTTTTTCTGAAAAATTTGGAACATAAAAAACAGAGACTTCAACAAATTGGTCACGCCCGTTGTCGGGACCTACCCAATTACAGTAGATTCTGGAAATTTTAAAACACAAGTTTAGTAAATTTATTGAAATTGAAGAACTAAAATTTTGTCCATCTCTCAGACTTCTGTTCATCCTCTTTTTAACTACTTGGTTCAATTAAATCTGCAAAATGGATAAAACTCGGGTTTCTTTCTCTGGGGGGGAAAAAACAAAGCATCTTTTTTAAATACAGTTTAACACGGAGAACTTGAAGATGAACACATTTTGAAATGCTATGAAATGAATTTGACAAACCTGTTGGATGAGCTTTCCCCCTTATACCCCAATGATAGCTTTGCATTTTCCCAATCCCTTGTTTTGTCCCGGGTTGGTTAGAAGTCCAATTTTTGAACCCATGCAGGGAGGGCAGGGGCCCGCGTTTTTTTTTTGTGACAGGTGCAGATGGTTGTTGAACACTGTGAGGGGACAAGACATTGAGGTATAATGGAGCCCGAAAGGGGATGAAGGAAGGGGTTTGAGCAGACTGATCTGTGACCAAGAGAAGAGGAAGAGCCTAAAAAAAATTTAAAAAAACAGAAACACGAAAAAGAAGACGAAAGAATCAGAGTTGAGCAAAGGGTTCAAAAATTTTGTCACTAATTTAATCGTTTTTTCCCTTTAAAAGGGAAAACCTACCTTTGTTCAATTCCCCCCCACCCCCCCTTTTTCTTAAGACAAAAGCCTGTCAAAGTAGGACCCCCCTTTGCTCTGGGATGCATTTGCCCCTTCTGGGTGGGTTTTAAGAGCTCCTATGCATTCTGAGATTCAAATAACTGCAAACAAAACCCAGATGCAGTTCTACATTTATCAAGGCCAGGCAGGATGTCTTTCTTTTTTTAACTGTGTTTTTCAAATAACATTTTCTTCATTTGATTAGCATCCCAGAATTTTCTTTTTTGAGGCGTAATAAAATAGAGAAATGTTATTATTTAAAAAATGTTTAAAGATTGGAGTATTCCCAGGCGCAGGGGACACCCGTGGGGAAAAGTATCTTGGGCAAATGGTTACTGAAACGTTTGTAAAAGCCTATTTGGGGAGTTAAAAAACTTCGGCCTCGGTGTCTATCATTGAATATCAACAAATTCCTAACATAGCATGGGTTCAAGGCAGTAAGTCAAAGACGAAATTTGCGGCTTTTATAAACCTTCTGAACAAAAAACATGAGAACAATCTAGATGAGGCAGGGATTCCCCCGAAAAACCCCCAGTCCCATCTACCCAATTCTGTAACATGGTTTTTAAAGTCCCTAAAATCAAAGCCACCACACTACTTGGTAGCTTATTCCAAGTGTCTGTGTTTTTTTTGAAAAAAAAATTAATATTTGTAAAAAATTTTCCTTGGTTTCCAATTGTGTCCCTGTTTTGATAAACTCATTTTAAATACAAGTCTTGATCCCATAATTCCCAAAAAATTTTTAAAAACTTCAATCATGTCACCCTTCTTTTTTTTGCTTCTTATAGGACAGCTCTTTTTAAACTTTCCTCAAAATTCAACCCCAGCCTGGGAAACATTGCTTCTCTGGGTTTTCGCGCTGATGTCCTTTTAGCCTGAGGCCCAAAAATGCCCCCAGTACCCAGACGAGGCCTCACCAGTTGCTTTTGGGGAATTTTTTTTTTTCAAACATAATATCAGTTTTCAGAAATAGTCTTATGAATGATAGCGTAAGAGAGAGGGGAAAATAGCCAAGCTAGCATCAGTTAGCCTAGAAATTCTTTATTAGCAGTCAACAGGGTGTCTTTAAGAAGAGAACTTGGAGCATATTTTACCATCAACCCGTTTTTCAGGCTTGCAGACTCAGTCTAACATTCTCCAAATTGTGCTGACTTGGTTCATAATGGACACCTGATACAGGGGTAAAAAGTTCAAAGTAGGGTGGCCTGCTGGTCAAAAAAATCCTTTTTTCTTTAAAAAGACAAGCAGCTGTTTACCTTTGTTCATATTTTGACATTTTTAAAAAAAGCTGGGGGTTATGAGTTGGGTTTTTTAAAACCTTTTTTTGTCAAAATGTGTTTTTTTAAAACGTTTTTGGTTTTTTTTTTCTATCATATGTCCCTTTTGCGCTATGTGATGTTTTTTCTTTATTTCAATTAGGTTGTGTTTTTAGAACAGTGTGTAACCGCTGCCTGTGGAGCTTTTAAAAAACAAAGGAAAACTTAAACTTGTAAGAAATAAGAGGGAGTTGGGAATCCCAAAAATAAATCAATAAAGTGGGAAAGGTATGCATGAAATAGCACATCCAAAATGTGAAAAATTTTTCAAGGGAAAATAAAATGGACAATTCCAATAAAAAACTGTTGGAGAAATAATTTTTTTATTTAATGGTAGTATTCAAAAATTTCAACTAAGGTGTTAAAAAACATTGTCTAAGATGGGAAATTTAAATAATCAATTCGATTTTTAAAATTTGCATGCGCCCATTTACTGGATTGTATTTGGAATGCATATTAGGGACCACGATGGGGTTTATATTTCTTCCCCTTTCCCCCCACTGTCTGACATCAGGTTAGGTGTGCTTGTGTGTGCTTGGGTGTGTGTGTGTGTGTTGTGTTGTGTTTGTATTGGTTTGAAACCTACCTAAGGGGGAAAAAAATTTTGAATTTTGGGAAATTTTTCCCAAAAAATGATATCCTATATGGTGTTCCCAAATTATCCTGGGTCTGTTTTTATACATGCCCAGGTCAGATTATCTCAGGGGGCCCGGGGCTACCACAGTTATGTGATGAAAACAGCTTCTTATAATAGACCTGATGCCCATTCATTGATTCATAACACAATGTCTGACTAGTATCTAAAGGGGGAATAGTAATTTTTTGTTAAAAAAGAAAACTAAATTTTTTGGTCAGCAATAATGGATACAATGGGCTATTAGAAATAAACTGGGTACATTGGGGTTAAACAAGCAAAAAGGGGTTAGGGGGGATTGTTGACTGTAATCTGGGTTTAAAAAACCCTATTAATCAGATCATTAGGACAATTTTTCTTTGCATAAATAAAATTAGACTCTTTTTTTCACTGAAAGATGCTGGGGAAAATTTGTTCCCCGTTGTTTTCATCATTTAGATTACTGTAATGCACCCTCCCCCGGGCTCCCAAAAGATATAAAACCAATAGTCGAATGCCTGTGAACCTAACTAGGAAAAAAAAATCAGAACACATTTCTCCGTTTTGGTATACCTGGTTGCCTGTGCATCAGAATTACTTTAAATTCTGCTTTGGTTTATAAACTTAAAAATCTTTATCTTATATATCGGAATGTCTGACAATATTCCAAATCGAACCTCAGATCCTCAAATGAGTGTTTCCCTTTGAATTCCAAGAAAAAAACTTAAAAGGGTATTTTCCTTCTGCTGTTTTACCTAAAATGAATATTCCCCTGGAATTTCCCGGAAACAGTAACACTTTAAAAAATGCGAAAACACATTACTTTAACTTTTTATAACTTCATTTTTGTAATTTAACTTAATCCTGATCTCTGTATTTCAATTCATCTAAAAATATTCTGGTGGCCTAAAACGTACTGACCCCTACTCTCTTTTTTGTTTTTTCCGGGTTTTTTTGGTGGTGGCTCCCTCCCCCTCTCAAAACCTGTGCTCCAAAATGATGGCGGATTAAAAGGAAGAAGTCTACGGACCATCATCATCATCAAGCCCCCCCGGGGGGCCCTTTAAAAAAGGGCTGTTTCATTTATTTGGTGAATGCCCAGAGGGGCGTTTGGCTCATGGGCTGGAATCCCTAAAATTTTATTTTTTTTACCGCCCGGGGGTTTTTTTTTTTCTGTCCCCTGGCCTTAAACCCTTATCATTATTTTAAATTTTATTTATTTTTTTTTATAATTGTGTTTTTTCATTTTCTATTCTTAATATGTAAAGCACTTTGACTACTTTTGTTTAAAAATCTATATAAATAAATTTTTGTTGTTGTTGTGTGTGTGTGTGTTTGTGTGTGTTTGGGGGGGTGTGTGTGTGTGCATGGGGGGCATGTGTGTGTTTTTGTGTGTGTGTGTTGGTATGTGTTATGTGGTTTGGGGTTGTTGTTAAAATTTTTTTGTCTTTTTTGTCTGTTTTTGTTATTTGTTTGTGGCGTGTGTGTGTGTTTGTGTTTTTGTTTATGTATTTTTTATTGGTTGTGTTTAAATTATGTGTGTGTGTGTGTCCCGTTTGTTTTTTGTGTTTTGTTTATTATTTTTAAAATTTTGGGGGTTTTTGTTTTTATTTTTTTTTTTTTTTTGTGTTATTGGTTTTGTGTGGGGTTTATTTTTTCTTTGTTTTGTGTGTTTTAAAATTTTTTGTTAGGTGGGGGTTTGGGGGTTTTTTTTAGTTTTTTTTGTGTTTGGGTTTTTGATGGGCTTCACCCGCCAAGGATTGTTTCTGCCCCCCCAGTGCTGACTGAATTGGCCCAGCACCCCCCATGACCCCTTTGGAATAAGCAGGTTAGAAAAAGACATGACATATAATAAAATGTTTTTCATTTGTCATTCCCAAAAGATAGCACATAATGCAAGTAATAAAATTCATTGTTGCCTATTTTCTTTTTATACCATTTAGTATGGGGTTTGTTTTAATGTTTGTGGCCCATCTTTGGAATGAAAAAGAATTTTTATTACTAAAACCCGGTATGCAAACCTTTTTGGGAAAGAGATATAGCAACAGACTGACATACAGACACTTTTTTAAGATGGATATTTTATGATTTAAATAAAAGTGCTTTATTTTTTTTTTTTCTTATTTAAACTTTTGTATGTCTGTGGTATCACATCAAAAAACACAAAACAGAAAAAAAGGGTATGACAGTGAACTTTTTTGGGGGAAGACAAGTTTGCAAAGAAGAATCATTCCCCTGCAAAAAACAAAAGGTAAAAAATTGAAAAAATTAAATGGTTCTTTTATGGACATTCCATTGTAAAAAAGGGCTTTCACCCATTGGAATTTTTGGGCATATGTATGATATAATCTATCAAAATGACATTAAAAAGAAATACAAGGGGGCACACCGCCAAGAAAACTTTTTAAAATTTAGCTTTAAAAGTAAAAAAGTTGAAATTTAAGCCAAGGAAAGTCATGTGCAGCAATGCATCCCTAAGACACTGAATGAAAACATTTTCTGTTTGGTCACTTTTATTTTTAACAGTGCGGGAAAAATTCAGGTTGTTGGTGATTTGCCACTTGATCTGCTCTGCTTCTTCTTTGGGACATTGAATGTTTTGATTTCTGGCTGATTCAGGTTTCTGAACTGCCCCCTTTGCATGATGCCTTCCCCGTTTCCTGGATCTAGAGACGGGGGGAGGGGGACATGGGGTCACAGGGCCACTGGGGGGAATCAGACCAGAATCCTAGAATTAATTATCTTCTCAGCCCAGTGAATGTAAAAAGAGTTGTTATTGTCCTGGGAAAGGGAAAAAAACATCATATTCTAACTGAGGCACTATATTAAAAAACAAGCTTTTTGTTTTACAATGTTATTATATTCCTAAAATGAACCTTTTTGAGGGCTGGAAGAAACAGCTACATACCTGTTACCTTTTAACCCCTTCCGAACTGATATCATACTTGGGACTTCTTGGCAGGCTGCTTTTTCTGAATGGGACTCTCTTTTTTTTCCAACCATTAACCAGCTCAATAATGGATTCTCTCACCGTAAAAACTTAGGGGAAATGCAGAAAAAAAAAAAAGACAATCCCGCCCCCTGGGCCACTGGATATAATAATTAACAAAGGCACTCACTTTTGAACTTTTCCCTTAAGGTTATATTTTTTTTCATTAAAACCAAAAAAAAAATAAGGGGATACAGAATCATAAAACCTGGGGGCTTTTTAAAACTTATTGAGTCCAACAACAGTAGACGCTTTTATCATTTTACTCCCAGAAGTCTTCTTTTGAGGTTATGTGTTTTCAAGCAAACCAACAGCACAAAGTGTTATAAAGAAGTCTGGGTTTTTAACCCCAGTGAGAGGGAGGAAAAGGGGCCCTCCAGTATCAGTGTGCCCTTCCTCACCCAGACAGGAAAAACACACACACACACCGGTAGCAGAGCATGTTGACTTTTCAGTTTCTCACGGGAGTAGAAAAGGGTTTCTTACATTGGTATCACCAGAAAATTCCCGGTCGGGTTTTTTAAGATTCCCCGCTAAGTATAAAACCATTCCTTACCATACTGTTTCTTGCAGAAATCGTCCCAGCAAACATAGAGCACAAGACTGGAAAATCCATGGACAAGGCAAACACCAGAAAACACACACACACACCCCGGACCAGTTTAGCATCTACCTGACCTGCATGATTTGGACTTGGGGGAAAAAAGAGCACCTGGAAACCCCGGACAAAGGGGGGAACATGAAACTTTGGGAAGGACACAGGATGTGACCCGTTTCTTACTGTGGGGAAGATTCCCTCTTTGTGCCGCCCCTTCCAAAAAATCAAACGGAGTAGGACAAACCAGCAAAGAAATCTGATGAACGTTTGTCATCCCCACAATGCTTAGTTTGCTATTAGACATTCATTTTTCTCATTTTTAAAACCACAAGTCAATCCCCTTTTTTTGTTGTTGGTGCGCAGATGACCAAACGCACCACCTGGGATGAGTGCCGTTTTGGAGGACAGACACGCCCCTTAATTTTGATATAAAGGTTTCCCTAATTTGATTTGGGGAACCATCAAGATATAAACCGACTGAGAAAAATCAGAAATGACCCAACTTGTAAAAACGAGTCTTAGGCCAATTTATCAGACAGACTCTGTCCACCTGAATGCTGGGGAAACAATCCATGCTTCATCTGGGCCCAATTTAAACAAGGCTGTCTGGGGTGATACCATCTTTTTTAGACAAATGTTTTTTTTGTTAATCTTTTTTTTCAAATTTGAAAAATTATAAGGATGTATTTTTATTTAGAACTATGCATCCCCATATATAATATTTTGTGAAGTCCCGCTCTCAAATATCTTGGCGATTAAAGTAACTCTGTTTTCACCCTTTTTTTGGCCCTTTCTTTTTCCCAAGGTTAGTAGGCTAAAAGACCCAGCAGAGAACACGTGGTGGAAAAAAATGCATCATTGGTTGGTAAGGGGACAACGTGAGGGATTACCTTCGGGTGTCCCGGTTATTCTCAGGGGCCCCTTGAAAAACATGGGGCCCCTTCTTCAATACCTGACCAGCCATAAACAACTTACAGGCACATTTAATAAAAAATAACCCCTTTTTGCCAAAGTTTTACCACCCCCGGGGTGGAAATAAAACAAAAAGAAGATGCAAAAAGAACACTACAGAATTCAAAACGTTGTACAAACGCATCAGAGCAGGTTAGAATAATGGAAATTGAAAATTTGAAATGTCCTAAAAGGATAAAAGATCAGCATTAGCCCAAACAAATGAAAATTATTACTTGGTGAAATAACGGAACAGTGAAAAGAGATCGAATATATTGTTTGAATTTAAACTTTTTTGAACTTGTAGACTTTTAATTCATGTTTCCATCAGGGAAAAAAAGGGGGTTTCTTCCCAATGAAAGGCGATCCAAGGAATTAAAAGATTTGTTGTTTGGGGAAACTTTGGGGAAAACAGCACACAATTCCATTTCTCATTTGTGTGAAAGCTATTGTCAGACACATTTCGAGAGAGAAAAAAAAATTTTTCAACGGGGAGTTTCATTGAGTTGTCTCAATTTAAATTAAACCGGAATCAAAAGTCAAAGGTTTATGAAAAAAAAGCAAAAGAGATTGAAATATTGACATAGGTGATATATCCAGCAGCTAATCGAGCAAAGAGGGGTAAAAAAAATATTTGTTTTTTATTGTATCACCAAGGGGGTCTGGAGGGCCACTTCCTTTTTGCCCCCTCTTCCAAACGGAGCAGCAGATACATGAAGGGTGGCACATGGCGGCCGGGGACAAAGGGGGGCGGGGAAAAAGGAGAAGCCCCTAGTTTGTAAAAAAAACTTTTTTTTTAATGATTATTTGCATTCATAGGACTCACACACATATAATAAATTTGTTATACACCCCGAGAGATAGTAAATTCTACATTTTACACAATGATAATTTTGGGTTTGGGGTTGACAATGGCTGACAATTGGGAAAAAAAAACCAACCCAACACAATCTCTGATTTCAAAAATAAATTTACAATAATGGCTCTCGGGAAACAAATTGGGGAAAAAAGGAACATCAGTTGATGCCTTTCCCTTACAAACAATGAAAAAAACCGATTTCTTCTCTAACTAAAGCCAACGGATTTTTCCAAATTAATGTATGGCCCCTTCTGCTGAAGCTGAAAAATGGCCCTAAAAAAAGAGCTGCCCGGCATTGAGGTGCATCTGAACAGTTCTTAAACTGAAAACAAGGGCCCCAAACCATCAACATTATCTGTGTAAAAATCCAATTCAAAAAAAAATGGGTAAATCCTTGAGAGGGGAAAAGGCGCTAAAAATAAAAAAATTATTATTATTATTATTTTTATTATTAAAACCGCCTCCCCAGCCCCCTTCTAAATAGGGGCAGAAACCACATCAAAAAAAAAAAACAGAAAGGGAAAAAATAATGAATAAAAGGTTGCCCTATTTTACTTTTTTCCCAAAAGGTCATATAAAAAGAAAATTTTCCCCCAAAATTAAAAAAATTTCATTGAGGGGCTTTTTTGTTATAACCAAACATTGAACTTCCCAAAAGGTTGATTTTGGACTGGTTGCCTTTTTAATGGACTTAAAATTTTGAATCACTTTATTAACCAAAAACTAATAGGGTTACTTTTTTTTTTTTTTAAAGGGAACACAAAAGTCAGACCTCTTTTTGCAGGCGGGATGTGGAAAAATTAATCCACGCCTTCTTTGTAGTTGACTAAATTATTGTAATGAACCCTAACTGGTCTCCCCTTTTGAAAGAAATCAGTCATCTGCTTTTAGCCCAGAATACAGTGGCGAAAATCTTAAGCAAAAAAAAGAAAATCTGGGCAAAAACCCCCTCACCCAGTAGTGGGGCCCAAACAGGGACATCCCCAGAGCTACGGTAGTCATTTGTTCCCACCCCCCCCCCAAGATATATTGCTGATCCTAGTAGTGAACAAAAAATTAGCAAAAAAACTTGTGAATACATTTAAAAAAAAAATGGCATGCAGAAGGGAAACGGGAAATCTGTCTTGTATTTATGATTTAAAAAAGGTAATGTCTTTTTGTAGAACTTGTATGTGTTTCTGTGTACTTGACCCTTTGAAACAGTAGTTTCCCAGGTGCTGTGCAGTTGATGCAAACAGGAAGGGGAAGAACCCAAATGGTTTGTTCCCGGTGGCAGTAAGAAAAATATAACAGGGGGGATAAAAAAAAAAAACTATTTTTTTGTTCTATGGGGTGAGCCCCTTTGCCTTGAACCCATGGGATCCCCCTTATTAATTCATGTTTCCCTGTCTGCAAAAAAATTTTCCCTTTTTTCGGATATTTAATCCTGTTAATTTTTTTTTTCAAGGAGGGTTGGAACCCCTCAAAATCGGGGTCCCACTTTTTACCCCTTTTGGGTTCAGCACATTTGGGACATTAACCATCTGGGACATTTTTTGCCCACAATAATTCACTCAAAACTAGTTGTTTTAAGTTATATTCCCAAAAAAACCTCAGATCTTAAAAGTGTCTCCATAATTCCAAAAGCTAAACTTAAAAGAAAGGGTGAGGCGGCCTTCTTTTATACCTAAAAATTTGGGAAAAGCCTGTTTGGAATTAACCAGGCTGATACAGAAACCTTTAAAACACTTTCCGAAAAACATTACTTTAACATGGCCTTCCCCCATAACCTCCCTTTAAATTTAACCTTTATCTCTGTATGTTCAATTCTTCACAATAATTTCCCGGGGGCTCCCCAAAAACCAACCCGACCCCTACTCTCTCTTCTGTTTCTTTTTGGTTTTTTTTGGGGGCCTCGCCCCCCACCACCTCAAAACATCATGATGCACCAACATTGATGGACTGAAAAGACGTCTTTCCACATCATCAAGGGCCCAAGAAACCCCAAATACAAAAAGGACTGTTTGATTTTTTGTTAGGTGATTGCCCAGAGGGGGCTTTGGGGGGTCTGTGTCTGGAACCCCAAGATTTTTTTTTTTTTTTCCCGCCTTTTTTTTTTTTTTTTCTGTCCCCCCCTGGCCTTGGGGGCCCGCCCTTTTTTCTATGAATTAATGTTGACTTATTTTATTTTTATTGTGTCTTCTATTTTTCTATTCAATTTTTTTAAAACCTTTTGAGCTACATTTTTTTTATGAATATGTGCTATATAAATAAATGTTGATTGATTGATTGATTGATTTTCTCCCTTTTGTTTTCTTCAAATCATTTTGTTTAGTTCGGTAGGGCTTTAAAATTTCCAGATTTCCAAAAACTTGGGGGGAAATTCAGTGGGGTTTCTCCCCACTACTTACCGTCATAACATCATTACATTGGCTATCCCCTTTTCCTTTAGAATCCCCATTTTGAAATTTTTTTTTTAAAACTATTTGATATGTAAAACTCTGTTAAAAAAATAATAATAATAATATTTTTTATTTATATACCCTTTTCCCTTCTCAAAAAATTTTTCAGGGGTCACCAAAAAGAACGGGAGGGTATACAGTTGTACAAGACATTTTAAACAAAAAATTTTCTGCAAAAACATTAGAAAAGATAAATACAGGATATAAAAAAATGAATTTAATAAATAAACCAAAAGTAAAATACTAAATTAAACCCAAGAGCCTAAAACAAATAATTTGTGACTTAATACTGTTTAAGGGGTTGAATTTGAACCCCGGGGAAATTTGATCTAGCATGTGTCTGACTCTCATATCCCTTGAACTATTATTTTTTATTCACTATGATAAATGCATTTTGGTTATTTTTATTTAAAGTTTAAAAGGAAAAAGTTATAGTTTGGGGAAAAAATTGTTCTATTGTTATCCTTAAAATTCATGTTGATGGCAAACTTAGGAAAATAAGGTTCCGGTTCCCCCCCAACCTAGTGGGACGGGATTAATTTTTATTTAAAGTATCAATGTTTGTCATGTCCCATTAGCAACTGGGGGTAACCAATCATGTTAAAGGTTTTCTGATTCTGTAATGAATTCCTTTGAATAGTGATGTAATCAATGAATTACGTGTATATAAATATAGCGAGACACTTTCTTTGCAGCACTTGCTAATTAGACATGCTGTTGCTCTTGCAAGGTTTAGATAATAAAGAATAATGATTGACGCTTTCTCTGCCTGTGTTTTATTGCTTAAACCAGGGCATTCCACTGAAGAGTGTCCGTTAAAATTGTTCTTCCACAATACACACACAAATTAGCCCTAGCATCTAGACAAGAGGACTGAACGAGGAGGCGGAATGTCAGGTTAAGTTACAATGCCTTCCTGAACAGATGAGTTTTGTTGTTTTTAAAAATGAATGAGTCAGCTTATCTCATTAATTTAGGAGGTATTCCAAAGTCTGGGTGCTATACACCAAAGGCCCTGTCACCCACAGAGTATCAGGTTAGTGGAGGCACAACAAGATTGTCAGAATCAGAGAACCTTAATGGACAAACAGAGCAGAGTGATGGAGAAGGTCACTGATGTAGCCTGCAAGGCCATTTTAAGCTTTGCAGGTTAATGATAGAATTTTATATTTAATCCTGTAGACATGGGGAGCCAGGAAATGAAGCAGGATGGGTATGATGTGCTCATTGTTGCTGGTCCATGTAGGACTCTTCCAGCAGAGTTTTGAATCAACTGTGATATAAGATTAGAAGGGCACCTCCCAGCAGCTAAGTTACACTAATCGATGTGGGATGAGATAAAAGATAGATGTTTCTCAGCATTAGAAAAGGAGAGGAAGGAGCTTACACATGTGATAGTTACAGGTGAAAGTAGGAAGTTTCTTAGTGTGGTTTATGTGGTGAATAAGACAGGGAGGAATGAAAATTACACAAGATTCCTTGCATTAGAAGAAAGTCTAAAGAGATCACCATCAAGAGTGACTGAGAAGCAGCTCATTTTCTTAAGTTACACTATAGTGCCAATTTGCAGGAGTTCAGTTCTGTTGAGGTTTAATTTTAAAGAGTTCTGCTCCATCCAAGTTTTTAATTTCACTGAGGTATGATGTGAGCTGAGAAAGCTCTGAGGAGGTTTCACATTTAACACTGAAATAGAATTGAGTATCATCTGCATAAAATGATAACCTAGTCCAAAGCTACGAATGATATGGCAAGGAGAAGCATATAAATACAGAAAAGCAGAGGGCCAGGACAGAGCCCTGAGGAACTCCTTGGTGATAGTGTGTGAGCTGGATCTGCTGTTGACAAGACTAACAAACGCTTGCCTATCAGTCAGATAGGCCTTGAACCACTAGAGGGCAGTGCCAGAGATACCCAGCATGTTTCCATTCTGGACATTAGAATGTCATGTCTGACAGTGTCAATGCTGCACTGAGGTCTAAAAATTAATATGTTGGTTTGTCCAGAGTCTGCTGCCATACAAATCATTGGTTACTCGAAGCAGAGCAGTTTCATAACTGTGTAAACCAGATGGAAAGGGTTCCATTAAATATTAGAAGTTAAGTAATTGATGAGTTGGAGGCTAAACACTCAAAACTTTGACAGAAAAGGTAAGTGGGAAATAGGTCAGAAGTTGTTAAGATGCTCTAAGACTTTTTAACATGGGGGTTACAGAAGCGATTTCAAAAGTGAGCTGCACAGAGCCAGTGTCAAGGATGAGTTTATTATTGTGTGATTGTTGGGATTATGGCATGAAGGAGGATTTAAGAAGGTGGGGGATGGGGTCCAGTACACAAGTAGTTGGCCTCATCTACAATTAAATTATTTAGATCTTAATTTTGTTGCAGAAAAGTGGAGGAATTTTCACAGACTTCAGTCAAGGAGGCAGTTGGGACAGATGCAGGATAAAGTAGCAAAATAACACAACCTGAGTAATTCAGCAGTTTTGATTGCTTCCAGAGGATGCTTGCTCTCTGGGAATGAGTTCTCTTGTGATTGCGATATGTTATTAACCTGAATCTATATGATATATCAAAAGATGATACCCCTATGGATACTTCTGTAAGAAATCAAGTAGGAGAATAGCTTTAATGTCGGCTACACTGCAGATAGTACAAAGACAATGAAATCAGTGACAACATCCAGACGGTGGGGCCCAAGAGTGGAGTCTGTCAGTGTCGCATTGCAGATGCGAAAGCAATTTTAGGAACAGGTGGTGACGTCTTCATCCATTCTGGCTTCAAAGGTGTGTTGGGCAATGTGCCAAGGCTTTATACTTTTTCTACATGTCCAGGGCACCTTTTAGATGAGCATGCAATCCAAAAGGAATAATGCTTAAACAAGGATACACCTATGCTGACTTCACAGATAGAAATACACGGTTACAGCATCTCACACCCTGACTGCAAGTTGTCCATCTGCTTGTTCGGCAATACTATGAGCCCTGTGCTTAATCTAAGCTATGTATCAGCTGTGCATGTGAGCAGAAAAAGAAGATTGATAAGATATATTTGCACAGAGCATAGTGACATATTAAACTTATGATTACACTTGCCTAGGCCTCAGATGGCTCTCTGTCATAGTATTGGCTGATTGGTCTCTGTTTGGTGAGGTTCAGCATGGCAGTCTGCATGTAAGTAGTTGCAGAGACAAAGAATGCCTCAATTTATTAAGCTCAATGGTCTTGACACTCCTCATGGGTCAGCGGAATCAGAGTGCAGGGACCCTGGTTCATTCTAGGTTTTTTTTGGCATGACTCAGCCCTACACAATCCCTGGCTTTAATCTCAGCCACTTGTATTCCTAAGGTTAGAGAGATGTGCCATACTCCCCACATATTTTGCAATGTTCGCCAAGCTGCATCAAGTAGCTATACCGAGGATGAACCCAGATGAGTGAAGAGACGTTGACAAATGTTAAAAATAACAGTTCCTAATTAAAACAATGTGATCTCAATAAATATTAATTTATCAAATATCATAAATGAATTTCATCTGTGGATCTGGGAAAAAAAATCACTAAGTCTATCAGAAATTCAGCTTATTTATGAGGGTAATATGATGAAAAAAGAAAAACCAGTTCTCTTCTCCCCTTAGCCAGGCTGCTTGAAGGACCACCAAGTTCTTTTCTCCTTTACGCTCTCTCGGCTGCTCCAAGAAACAAAGGACCTCTTACCAAATGAAAAGAAACTCAAATAAGATAAATATCCAGCTCACTTATAGTATCTATGTTCAGGGTGATAAATACGAGTTAGAGTCAGACAAAATCCTGAACCATCCTCCTGACCAGAACACTGAAATTAAACTAAAATCAAATTTGCATGCATATTTTGCCACCTTAAATCTTTGTAAAATCTTGAATAAAGAATTTGTTGTATGTTTCAGGGTGCTCTGGCATAGCAACCTCACAAGCCACTTGACTTTGTTGTGATGGTGGACTCTACGACTGTTACGTTCCCTCAGCAGCTCCCTGCCACTCACCTCCTTCCAATAAGCTTCGACTCTATAACACTCTCTGACTGCTTTGCTCCATCCGCCTTCGCTTGGTTTGTGCTATCCTTGTGATCCATCCAATAAAAATGGTCTTATCTGTGCTCCACTCAAACGTAAATTCTTCCTCACCTCTTGTTTGTCCCACTTCTGCCACCAAAATATGATCCCCATGCATTCCACATACTTTGTTACTGTTCTACCAAGAGGCATCAATTAGTCATACTGAGGATAAACCAGGGTGAGTGAGAGAGACACGACAAGGTGGCACAAAAATTAAAACTGGTTGACCTCAGCAAATATTAATTTTATCAAATATCAAAAGCTGAAGTTTGTCTGTGGGTTCTGTGAAAAATCACACAGTATGACTATCAGAAATTAATGTGAGAATACTATAATGAAATAAAAGAAAACCATTCAAAATCACTGATTATAGCACCAAGCAAACCCATGAAGTCCCAATTCATCGCCTCAAATGTAGCACCAATGCAGCTGCTTCAACATTTCTCTCACCAGAGTTCCCATGGAACCACCTTAAAACACCAAGGTAAGACCTCCATAAACTAGATAAACAACACAATCTGATAATTACTTTATTATTAAATAATACCGCTACAAAGAGGTAAACACCATCGTCATAGACCACTTACCACAGCTAGCTGGTCATAGTGAACCTGTTTGTCTTTCATATTTCTCAGAAGTCTATTTGACCTGTAACTATGCTCCAGACAAAACTAGCTTATCTAGCTTCACAGTCAGATTAAACATTTTAAAATTAGATATTAATTGTTAGAGTTTAAATAAAAACATTGTCAACCTATATGTAGCTATTACTTCATACACACCTCTTAGAATCACATCGGCAGTTCCTGTGTTGTACTTTAGTTTGCTTCTTGTTGAACTGTGGTCATTATCTTGGTAAATCATTACAGATTTCACTGTCTCATTTGCTCTGGTATTCTCAAGACTCATTTTAGGTCCTACTGTAATAGCTACATTCTGAATTGAAGAGCAATCTAGTACATGTCAAGATTAAATGACATATAAGAAGTATACTGTAATCTAGCAATTTTAAATAAAAACTTTAAAAAAAATCATCCGTCACAAAAAGAAGAACCAACCCCAGATCGAAATGACAACCTTCTGGCTAAACGCCAGATCTTGTGCTATTAAATCATTTTGAGGACCTTGCAAGATCAATCTTCTGATTCAATGGTTATACTAACTGAAATACTTGCTGTGTTTAGACTTTTACAGGTTTACAGCGACTGTGACATGTACAAAGTGTAGTGAATTCCTGCATACTATACATTTGCAAAGCTCATGCAATATGTCGTTGCACTCTCCAGAGCCAGGATCAGTGAGTGTCTGCTACAGCAGTCTGTGTTAATATTGTTATTAGCCAGTTTTGAATATTCTACCCTCCAAACTCCTTTAATTTGATACATATTGGTATGTCCTCAGCTCCATCTTTGCTACTGGTGCAGCTTTAGTCTTAGCTTTCTCCTTCCATATTGTATTTTAGGTTAAAGAGATTATCACCTTTTACCTTCAAGTGTCAATGGTTATCACATTCTGATTTTTTCCAGAAACCTACATTAAAGTATATGGATTCTCCGCTTTGAATTTCTTGGTAAGTACTATCTGTCCACGTCACTCAAACCAGTGCGTAATGCACACCCATCGGACAGGTCTAGAGAAGCTCTACAAGGATTCGGGGATGGAATAGTGAATTTAACTACTGTCACAAAATGAGACATAGACCGATAAGGTTTGGGGCAGCCACCGTGTAATATGGTATCCGGCTGCAAAAGTCGCTAAATAACCAGCACTGAAGTGCATATAACGGAGTCCAAAACAAGACTGAGGAAAAAGGAAAGGGGCAGGTTTTAAAGCGGAAGGCAGGAAGTGAGGTCATAAGATCAACCACGTGGTCTTCAGCCATTGGATTACAGCGGACGTAACATCAGAGGGCTGAGCTGGTGGTACTTCATTGGCTTTCCATCCATTCCATTTATTGAAGTGATGTCAGGAGAGCAGTGAATCCTGGGAATGGTCTACAGGCAAGGGAGAAAAGAGTCAGTGACCTGCCACATCCCGCATACCTCTGAACTGCCTTCACTCAAGCCCTTAGCTGCCCCATATGCAGTGTGACACTACCTTAACTTGAAATGTTGTCTTCCTTAACCAAATTAAAATCTTAACTGAAAAATCTCAGAATATATCACACGTGGATAAATGTAAATCTCTGTACTTGATTACTATATAAAGAAAGATCTGGGTTCAATTAAAGAGATTATTGCCGATTAAAGCAATGATCAAAAGTGCTTCATAAAAGGTTTGGACGATTCTTTTAAGAATATTCTATGAACAAAAGAACTTGAATTTCTTGTCAAGATGTTACATGGCTCCCCATAAATGTTATGGCAGAGTGCATTTCTTAGAGATTATCTGCTCCTTGCATGCAGCAGGTTTATTTAGTAAATATATCATTCACCTTACTAACCCTAGAGTAGTGTTTGATTTCCACAAGTACAGAAGGTCTCACTACTTTAGAATTCAAAGGGATTGATAATACTACTCAACAAGAGCAATCTTTAAGACCTCCATAATACGTCAAATTCCTGAACACAGTCGGTCATGTACCTGAAGCAGAAGGTCTGTGATCCCTTCCTGTGTTCTTTTCTCTGAGGTTTTAAAAGCAGTGTGGATGATTAAAGGAGAGTTTTAACATCATGAAGTGGGGGGTACCATCCAGGTCACCTTTGAATCCAAAACCTAAATAAATTCCAAAAAAAACACTAATGATACAGAAGCAAATTGAAATAAACTAAAAACAAGTGTTTTTGAATTCTTTAATGGGAATCAATCGTTATCTTTTTTGGGGTTCTGTGCTGTTCGAATTAGGGTCCGGATATAAGACGCCCTTCTTCAGGGCATCTGTTCTTTTTTAGTCCTCCAGCATTGGTGGGGAGTCAGTTGTTCTCACTGGGTGCTTCCCCCTGCTGGGTATCAAAAGGGGACAAGAATGTTAGAACTGCATCCCCTCATCCGGATGGTATCCATACCTCTGATAAACCTGGAAGGTAGTCCTCGACGCAATGGTGACAGCAGGTAATCTGTCAAACACCAGTAAAAACAACTCTTGATGCTGTTCCAAGAATAGAGAAGACAACACACTGTTCTGGTTGCAAAAAACTGTAATTTGTATCTATACTTACATTCTATTTTGCTCAACCAAACAAAAATGAATTGTAGAAATTGATGGGGAGTTTTAACATCAAAGCATCCTATTTCCTTAATTGCTACTAATGAAAGCACAGTAACATCTATTGCACCTAAGATAATTGGTTTACAGCTTGAGAAGGAAGCATGCCTGCTTCAAGTGCATCCGATTATTTTTACCTAATAGAAGGAGATGAGTAGTATAATGTCATGCTGTCAAATTTAATCCGAGTTTGATTTTGGAGATTAAACCACTTTTAATCAAGACCGGAAGTCCCACCACCCACCATCTGTTGTTAGTTGACTTGGATGAATGTCAGGGGTTGCAAAATTATCAGTTTTATTGATGAGATTAAACCACGCCTTTAATCGAAGACCAATCCCCCCACCACCATCTGTTGTTAGTTGACCTTATGACCTTTTTAAGTCCCAACCCCACCACTGGGTGTTTGTTTACCTTGATGACCTTGATCCGGGGCCCCGGCACCGTTTTTTTCACCCCACC